>NC_056741.1:770231940-770531940 GCF_019279795.1 Protopterus annectens | reverse complement strand
TCTGGCATTGAATGGGTTAACCTTACGTCCAGGCCCACCATTTGAAGTGTAATGAGGATCCCGGACATAAATTTTCCTGTTTGAGTTCCGTCCAAAAATATCAGACTGACTGCGGGATAGCCAGATGTTCCTATGAGGGCGGGGTGATTTGAGAGGTATTTTGTCATCAAGATTATCGATGGGATTTAACCGTTTAATTCCAAAGCCTTTTTCACCTGAAAGGAAAAAAAGAAAAGTCAGACGTTTTTGCTCATTAATCATACCCCCCCCCCCCCCCCAGAAACACAAAGCAATTAAAAGATGCATATTATTTTGCCCAGTTTCTTCTTATATTTTTAAGGCACTGATGTACAGTGTCATTTACTCCCCACTGTTGTTTAAAGTACAGTTGTGCGAGGTACTCAACACAAAAAGAGATGTTATTCAGTTTTGCCTTATTAGCCCTTACAAGTTCAGTTAACAGCCTGCCAAATGCCTTCAGATTTTGTTTGCCCCTAATGGCTGCTCGAGATGCTTGCCAACTGCACTGAAGCTGGGAATTGCATCCAGGCTGCAAGGGGAAGTCTACAGATTTTATGGACAAGGCCAGACTACTAACAAATTAATACTTATAAACTTGAAAGCCAAAGCACCAGATTTTCAGCAGCATGCATCAGTCACAAATCAGTCTCTGGCACCATAACCACTTGCAACACACAGGAATGTGTCCTTAAAATATAACCTTTAGAAAACGAAAGATATCAAGTGCAAAAGCTATATAACTTACAGCAATGAACATAAAAATCTCAGGTTTTCTCTTTTTAATTTCTCCAAGTCTTTTAGGTTTCTAATACCATGATGGGAATGGACCCGATTCCTAAGTCAAAGCATGATTAAAGTTCATGAAATTAGTATTGTTTCACTCTGATGTCAGCCAAAAGTGCTCTTCGCAGCACCTGCAATATGCCCAGTAATGACTCCTGCAATTCGTACTGGGTTACATGGATTGGTAACATATCTAAATATGACTGTAAATTATTTTCTTATAAGACCAGTTACTGCTACTACTACTATTGGAACTAAGTATCTTTCTTCCACATTGCTCTTGTTTTTGCCTGCAGATGCTGGTATTTTATGACTTTGTGTCTCTCTTGCAAGACAGTACTAGTCACTGGGTGTGACAAAATTTCAATGATCAATGCTACTTTTGCCTTCTTTTCTTGGACCACTCTATCTGGTTTTCTAGCATCTACCTTTTGAACTGTTGGTAATGGGTGATCCCGTGTGATATAAACTTCATCATTTTCTATGATGCTTTGTGGCTCACGCTTCCAGTGTTTTTCAGCTACTTTGATAATAATGCTTGCAGAATACCCAGTGCAACAGTCTCCCCACATTATTATGCCTTTCAGTATAATGTCCTTCTGCCATTAGCGTGTCACAACCAGCAACAAGGTGTGTGACTGTTTCCAATTCGGTTTTACAAAACCTATATTTGTCTGTTTCTCCCACATGTTCAATGGACTTTGTAAACCAGCATGTACATAGCCCACTATCTTGGGCTGCCAATATTAACCTTCCATTTCTTGGTTTGAATTTGCCTCTCCTTAACCACTCTTGTGTTCGTTCTTGATCAACATGAGGCTCTTCTAGAAGTTTTCTATAACTGCAACTATAAGTTTCTTCCACATTTCTTGCCTTCTCATCTGGTCCTTCACCTTATATTCTTTCATTTGGTTTTTTTTTTGGCACATTCAGTTGCTCTTTGGTTTTTATCTACTTCTGTTTTTTATTTCCATTCCTGCTTGATGTCGATATGTGTCTGCTAAATTAAGCAGAGAAGTCATCTTGATTTATTCTCCTCATGTTTCAAAACTTTCACTACATTTGGATCTGATGAGGGTCAATAGATGTGTGTGGAGTACCACGATTGCAGATCTTATACATGTAATCAATTTCAAGGAGGCCCATCCCTCTTACGGAATGGGGATTATATAACCTTGGTATACACTGATTTTTATAAATCCTTTGGTGAGCATGAAGCATCCTTCTTGTTTTAATATCTAATCTATCCAACACTTCTTGAGGCCAGTCAATCACTCCAAAACTGTATGTTAGGACAGGAAGAGCAAACTGATTTATAGCTTGGATCTTGCTCCTAGATGTCAATGCTGTTCTCAGGATTAATTTAAGTCTTCTAAAGTATTCCTTATGGAGTTATATTCGCATTTGTTCATGTTTTACTGCTGATCTTTCATCAATTCCCAAGTATTTATACACTCCCTCTAGCTCAAGTTCTCTTATATCACATTTTTGTCCCAAACTGAAACTGATGTGTTCCTGGTGCTGCAGTTTTCCTGCTTTAAAGGTTGCTTTTGCACATTTATCAAGACAAGCAAGCCCCCCTGCACCCCCACCCCCTACTTATATATACAAACTCCGAGATCGCAATACAGCGAGGGACCGGATCCCCACTACAGTGCAATCTGCACCACAGTGTCAAACCTTGTAACAGCGAATGCTTGCTATTGTAAGGTTCGACATTCTGGCAATCACATTTACGGTTCTGCTAAATGAGTTTCGCATGTCGATCGTGAGTGTAAGCCCCTGCAGCTGTGCTTTCAGTTTCTCATCTGATAAGATATTCAGTTTTAAATAATCGACAAAGAGAAGATGAGAAGTCATTAGAAGTTACCGTCTTCTATGAGCCAAATTGTAGCCATGGCCTAAGCTGTCAAGTAAACAGCTTAACAGATTACTGGCAAGGCAGAACAGCAACGGTGACAGAAAGTCACCCTAGAATATACCCCTTTGAATTTTTATTCCTGGGATAATAATCTGTCCTTTATCATGGCTTAATTGAAAAGTGGTCTGCCGCTGTTTCATGATTACTGTAATGTAGTCAATCAGTCTAGGGGGTATTTTATACATTAAGCACTCATCTGTGAATGTGGGATACTATCAAATGCATTTTTGTAGTCAATCCATGCCATCCTTAGATTCTTCCCCTTTTTCAGTTGTCCACTATAACTATTTAACAACAAATGATCCTTTCTTCCATATGACTTTATTTTATTGCCGTTTTGTTCTACTGCCATAATTGAGTTTTCTTCTAAATGACTATAAACTCTGTCGGCGTCAATTCCCATGTACAGTTTACACGTTGTCAGAAGGCAAGTTATTGGTCTATCATTTTTAGGGTAGTTTGCAGGTTTACTCTTAAGAGCATTGTTTTGCCTGTTGTTAGCCATTGTGGTATTTATTTTGGGTGTGCATATAAATAGTTCTTACTTATGGCTAAATCCTCATGCAAAGATGTTAATACTTTTAACCAAAAAGTACAGTTTTGTACCTACCATAAATGTAGATGTTCGAGTGCTCATACAGCTGCAGTCATTACAGATGGGTTATCCTGCCGTCAGGCGGGTCCTCGGTGGGCCGAATTCCAAAGTCTAGGTCCGGCATCGGTTGTCGTCGCTTCTTCCCTGACGTCAGTGCGGCAGGGGTATAAAAGAGGCAGCCAATGCCATTTTCTTCAGTTTTTCTTGCCCCAGATGTCAGGTGCCCCCAGAAGGAAGGCAAAACATAATATTATGCAAACATGCAATGTAGATAAATCAAAAAACAGTAGTTGCAAGCAAATACACCATAAAAGAATACCCCAAATAGGTTGTATGATAAAGGTGTTTGTCATAAGGCCTGTCCTAAGAGGGGATGGAGGGAGGGTAACCTGGACTGCAGCTGTATGAGCACTCAAACATCTACATTTATGGTAGGTACAAAACTGTACTATGTTCATTGTTCATACAGCTGCAGTCATTACAGATGGGTAGAATCCCAAAGCTAAGTAAGGGTGGTAGGCACTAAGTGGAACTAGGAGGGGCGAGAATGCCCTGCAGGACTGCTGTGGCAAAGCCCGCTCTAGATTTCGAGTATAGTGGAAGGTGGTAGTGCTTGGAGAAAGTGCGCATTGAACTCCAAGTAGCTGCTTCCAAAATGTCCTTGGTAGGGACCCCCCCTGAGGAAAGCTGCAGAGGTAGCTGTAGCCCTGGTGGAGTGGGATCTGATGTATACAGGCACAAATTTTCCATGAAATGAATAACAAAAGCGTATGCAGTGGGCTATCCATTTTGAAACTGGCTGTTTGGAAATAGCCTTTCCTTGGGCACCTGTAGCATAGGACACAAAGAGGTGCTCAGATTTCCTGAATGGCTTTGTTCTGTCCAAGTAATAATGAAGTTGTCTGTGAATGTCCAAGGAATGTAGTAGTCTCTCCCCTTTGTTCTGTAGATTTGGATAAAAGGTAGGTAAATGAATAGTCTGATTCAAAGCTACACTGGATACTACCTTTGGCATGAAGGTAGGGTTGGTTCATAAGGAAACTCTGTCCTGATGGAAAATGATGAATAGTTGCACAGCCATGAGGGCCTGTAGTTCCGAAACCCTGCGTGCTGAGGTAATAGCCAGAAGGAAGGCTGTTTTCCACGACAAGTATTGCAGCTCTGTTGAAGAAGCCGGCTCAAAGGGAGGCAGGGTCAGCTTTTCCAATACAAAGTTGAGGTCCCAAGCTGGGACTGGTGGTTTCTGTGGGGGTTTTATATTTTTTACCTCTCTGAGGAACTGCCTTAATAGAGGATGTGAGAATAAAGGAGGATCTGTATTGTATTGTGCAGAAATGGCTGAACCGTGGATCTTGATGGAGGAGAAGGAAAGGCCACTGTTTAACATCTCAGCTAGGTACTGTAAAATTTGAGATATATTTATTACCCAAGGATTCTGGCCCTTTTCTTGATTCCAGGAACAAAACTGTTTCCATTTGGTGGAGTAGACTTTTCTAGTAGAGGGTCTTCTGGCCTCCAAGATGACTATCCTATCACTCCTCAAAATTGACTGCATCAGAGTTTCCTGTTCCTTTCCTTGCTGTCCAGCTTCAAGTGAATGTTTATACTGGTTTCCTGTGGAAGGCTCCAAAATATCTTGATATGGCACCTGACCAATTGCTTCTTGTTCCACTGGTTTCCCCTTAATTTGGGCATCCATTGCTCTATTCTGTTGTGGTGCTTTCTGCATTCAGTTTTCTACACTGAATCCTTCTCTTTGCAGCAGCTCCATAACCTCAATTTCTATTTCTTTAACTTCCCCATTACTGATCTCTTTTTCTTCTTTTCCTCTTAGTCTTCTTATTTTTTGTATTGTAAAGTTTTCCATATCTGGATTCCTTTGCCTGCATTTCTCTTCAAATATCTTTGATGCTGCTTTTTTGTATTGGTTAATTTTGCTTTCTCCTTTGCATAAATATTGCACCATATTAAATCTCTTTTCCTTTCCCATGTCCATATTTCTTCTTCACATGTCTCCAGATCTTCTTGCTTTTTCTTATTCTGGGGACTCGCTCCATCATGCTGTAATGTAGTCTGTGTTATACCTTCTACATGAAATTCTTCACTTCGCAGGCACTCCATAACTTCAACTTCTGTTTCTTTAACTTCTGCCTTACTAATCTTTTCCACATTACATCTTTGTGATATTCATTTTTTTATTATGAAATTTTCCATATCTGGATGCCTTTACCTGTATTTCTCTTCAAATATCTTTGAGACTGCTTTCTCTATATTAGTCAACTTGGCTTTCTCCTTTGCATAAATATTGCAGCATATCAAATCTCTCTCTTTACTGGTGTCCGCATGAATAATTTGGCCAAGTTTTACGCCGGATGCCCTTCCTGATGCAACCCTCCCCATTTATCCGGGCTTGGGACTGGCACAAAGAAATGCACTGGCTTGTGCATCCCCAGGTGATCAAGAAGAGGAGGAGGAGTGTGAGGGCAGCACCAAGGATCAAATGGTGGAAATTGAAAAAGGGTAATTGTGAGGTGGAGTTCAGGGAAGAGTTAAGACAGGCACTGGATGGCAGTGAAGTTACCAAACAGCTGGGTAACTACAGCAGAGCTAGTAAGGGAGACGGCTAGAAAGGTGCTTGGTATGACATCTGGACAGAGGAAGGACAAGGAGACATGGTGGTGGAATAAGGAAGTACAGGAGAGTATACAGAGAAAGAGGTTGGCAAAGAAGAAGTGGGATTGTCAGAGAGATGCAGAAAGTAGACAGGAGTATAAGGAGATGAGGTGCATGGCAAAGAGAGAGGTGGTGAAGGCTAAGGATAAGGCATATGAAGAGTTGTATGAAAGGTTGGACACTAAGGAGGGAGAAAAGGACCTGTACCGATTGGCTAGACAGAGGGACCGAGCCAGGAAAGATGTGCAGCAGATAAAGGATAATGAGGGAAACATACTTACAAGTGAGGAGAGTGTGTTGAGCAGATGGAAAGAGTACTTTGAGGGGTTGATGAATGAAGAGAATGAGAGGGAGAGAAGGTTGAATGATGGGATAGTGAATCATGAAGTGCAATGGATTAACAAGAGGAAGTAAGGATAGCTATGAAGAGGATGAAGAATGGAAAGGCTGTTGGTCCAGATGACATACCTGTGGAAGCATGGAGGTGTTTAGGTGAAATGGCAGTGGAGTTTTTAACCACATTGTTTAATGAAATTTTGGAATGTGAGAGGATGCCTGAGGAATGGAGAAAGTGTTTTGGTACTGATTTTTAAGAATAAGAGTGATGTGCAGAGCTGTAGTAACTACAGAGGGATTAAACTGACCAGTCACAGCATGAAGTTATGGGAAAGAGTAGTGGAAGCTAGGTTAAGAAGGGGCGTGATGATTAGTGATCAGCAGTAAGGTTTCATGTTGGGAAAGAGCACTACAGATGCGATGTTTGCTCTGAGAGTGTTGATGGAGAAGTACAGAGAAGTACAGAAGGATCTGCGTTGTGTTTTTGTAGACTTAGAGAAAGCATGTGACAGGGTGCTTAGAGAGGAGTTGTGGTATTGTATGAGGAAGTCAGGAATGTCAGAGAAGGATGTAAGAGTGGTACAAGATATGTACGAGGGTAGTGGTACAGCGGTGAGGTCTGCGGTTGGAGTGACGAATGAGATTAAGGTGGAGGTGGGATTACATCAAGGATCAGCTCTGAGCCCTTTCTTATTGACAATGGTGATGGACAGGCCGACAGACAAGATCAGACAGGAGTCCCTGTAGACTATGAAGCTTGCAGATGACATTGTGATCTGTAGTGAGAGTAGGGAACAGGTGGAGGAGACCCTGGAGAGATGGAGATATGCTCTAGAAAGAAGAGGAATGAAGGTCAGCAAGACTAAGACAGAATATATGTGTGTGAATGAAAGGGAGGACAGAGGAATGGTGAGGGTGCAAGGAGTAGAGGTGGCAAAGGTGGATGAGTTTAAATACTTGGAATCAATAGTTCAGAGTAATGGTGAGTGTGGAAGAGAGGTGAAGAAGAGAATACAGGTAGGATGAAGTGGGTGGAGAAGAGTGTCAGTAGTGATTTGTGACAGACGAGTACCAGAAAGAGTGAAAGGGAAGGTCTACAAGAGGGTAGTTAGACCAGCTATGTTATATGGGTTGGAGACAGTGGCATTGACAAAAAGGCAGGAGTTAGAGCTGGATATGGCAGAGTTAAAGATGTTAAGATTTGCACTGTGTGTGACGAGTGTGGACAGGATTAGGAATAAGTATATTAGAGGGTCAGCCCAGGTTGGAAGGTTTGGAGACAAAGCCAGAGAGGCAAGATTACGTTGGTTTGAACATGTGCTGAGGAGGGATGCTGAGTATACTGGGAAAAAGATGCTAAGGATGAAGCTACCAGGTAACAGGAAAAGAGGAAGGCCTAAGATAAGGTTTATGGATGTGGCGAGAGAGGACATGCAGGTGGTTGGTGTGACAGAGCAAGATGCAGAGGACAGGAAGAAATGGAAACAGATGATTCACTGTGGCAACCCCTAACAGGAACAGCCGAAAGATGATGATGATCAAATCTCTCTTTCCCATGTCCAGATTTCTTTTTTTATTTTTCAAATACCTCTACGTTTTGTTTATATTTTCGCACTTCCTCAGATGCTTCTTTTTCCAAACAGATCAAAGTTTCTTGATCTATATACTATTTTTCAAAAATGTGTTGTATTAATGAATGCACATTTTTATTTGAAGCTTCTGACAGTTTTTACTTTGGAAGTATTTTTCTTTCCTCTAATTTTTCTCTTAATCATTTTGTATATCTTGTGTCTGGAAATTCTGGGCTTTTTACATAATAATAACAATACATAATTTCTTTCTTATCTTCAATACTCCACTCGGTCGTCTTTATGGCTCTTCTTTGGCCAATCAATTTTTGTGGAGTGCTACTTCCTTCTACAACAGGGGGCCATCCTCCCCCTGGGCGTGGCCTGGCCTCAATGTAGGAATGTTTCCATTTTTTTAGGATTCTACACGGTCATTTTTTCCAGTCCTGGCACCAGTGCGCCTACCAGTATTGGCCACTTATTTATCCTGGGTCTTGTGCACCCACCCATCTTTTTTGTTTTTGACTTGCTTCTGTCATATATGCTTTATAAATACAGTCTATATAGCAGTGTTGCCTTGATGAGATTTTGTGAAAAACAGGGTCCACCTCACGAAGGTACTCACCAAGACTTGAGGATGAATTCAATTTCAGCACTACTACTCTCCTTTGCTTACTGACTTTTCATCTTTCCATTATGACCCCACGTTTTCTCTGTGTGTGCAGTCTTCTTACTCTGTTTTTTTAAACAGTTCTTAATGAAAAGCCTCACACTCAGCCAGCCTTTTATTCATTTCTACTTCTGATTTTTGCAGTTTTATCATTTCATCTGAATAGCTTCTTCTATTCTTCCAGTCTTTTATTTGAGTTGTTATATTCCTTTCATTTATTTTAATCACCTCTGAGCACATCCCATTTATTTTTTCCTCTAAATTACTGAAAGCTGAAGCTTGAACAGCTTTTTTTTTTTTTTTTTTTACTGTACAGCTGCAGGACTCTTCCTAGCCAGTATTTTCTCTTCACTTTTACTTGTTGAGTTTCTTTCAGGTTCTCCAAACAACTTACTTACTGGCATCCAGGCAGTGTACTTTCTAGCCAGTAACTGAATTTTACCCAACCTGAAAAAGTCACTCTTTTCTCAGTTTCTATTTTCACACTGGAGAACTGAAATGATGCGGTTGGTCAGTGTGCAGCCAGCATGGAAGCACCAAACAGAGCTTTTTCTTTTTTTCTACTTTTATGGTCAATTTTCCATTATTTTCTCCAAATTGCTTATTTGCTGGTGTCTGGACAGTGTAATAACCAGCCAGTAACATTTTTTTGACAAAACTGATAACTTTTACTGGCTTTTTAAATAATTTCTGTTTTTACACTGGAAGAGGTCTAAATCAACATCTTGCTCAATCAACTGCCATCTTGTAAGTGATTAGTTTTGGTATCTGACCTTTAGCTTCTGCCGGCAAAATCTTTTTTTTGGCTTTCTTACTTACAAAGCTGTGAAACGTAAGAGTCCTCGAGCTTTCTGCCTCACTCCTTGTATATTTAATCTTTGCTTACCAGGAAAGTCTGACTGGCAAGACCCATTTTTACTGGAGACCCGAAGACAAAAATTCCATTTGTTTATACTGCGTTACATTTAGACATACAGTACTTACATTTATACATTCTAAGATTTTACAGACATAAAAGTTATTAAACAGAAAGCCTGTGTGTAATTTAGTGGATTGTACAGGAAGTAGTTGTGCATAAAAATTGTTTTGTCATTTCAGTGAGAGCTTGAAAGTATTCTGTTCAAGGAGAGTATTTGGAGAGCATCATATGGTGAGAACAAAGCCTTAACCTGGTGATGAGAATGTGCAGGACCAGGACTGGTTAAAATGTTGTTAAAGCAGTGCTTTAGAACTACTGAGTTTGTCAGAGTTTTGTGTGGGGATACTATTCCAGAGTTTGGCGATATATATTCAGAGTACAGCAAGTCACCCTGCGGCATTTGACTTATTTGTGAGTAGTAATAATTTGTTACTAGAACGGAGGCCCCTTGCCGGAGAGTAGGGCACATTTTTCTGGATTATGAAACAAGTGTGCTGTACTTAGTTGTGAATATGTTAGGTAGTTGTACAGTTTAATTCCTTTACCAATTAATGGCAATGGTGGGTTCTATTAAAGGACAATGGTGGCAAATTTACCTATTTTTTATAGCAGCAGGTCAGTTTCTTTCTTTGAGTATTGTTTAAGTTTGTTAGGATAGGGGCAGCGTACAGCAGAGTTGGCAGTAAGAAGATTTTCTTGCTAGAGATTTTGTTGACTAAACTATTTCCTCCACAGTCTGTTTTGCTTCCAAAAACTTCTAACCGTCCAAGAAAAAAATATTTTGAAGAAAAATGGATTTGGCATCTTGAATCAAACACCTGCTCTATTAACATCTCCTGGCTGATGGGATAAACTGGCTTCTATTTGAGTATTGTAAAACAAATGACTAATCATTTTTTACACTCTAGTGTTGCCAATTTTTAATTCTTACCCTCCTGCCCCAATTTTGTCTACTGCAGCTCTTTGTCTGGTATGACTGCATTTTATTTAATATAGATTGGTCCCTGTTGATTTCTGAAAGCCAGATTTAGAGCGTAAGCACAATGTGCTCTTTCAATTAATACATTTTGCTGTGGGACACCAGCCCAATTGCTTATTAGTACTTTCATAAATTAATACAGTCCACTCCTTCCAGTTTCTATGGTACAGCAAGAAACCTCAGCTTTTGTCTGCAT
This sequence comes from Protopterus annectens, assembly GCF_019279795.1. Classification (NCBI taxonomy): domain Eukaryota; kingdom Metazoa; phylum Chordata; order Ceratodontiformes; family Protopteridae; genus Protopterus; species Protopterus annectens. The sequence goes on along the minus strand of NC_056741.1, from coordinate 770,521,279 downwards.
GCTCTATCTTCTATTAATTTTTCAAACACGTTTTCAAGAAGCTCATTCTCCTCAATCTCAGATTTCTACTGTTATATCATCATATTTGAATAACTACTTAAAGTGTTGCATTTCTCCAGTCTTTTGCCATTCAACTTTATGTATTCCTTCACTTTATGTATGTCTCACTTATTTTAAAAAAATTATTTTCTTCCTCTGAATTACTGACAGCCATCTACCATACTAAAGCTACAACTTGAACTGCCTTGTGCTGAACAGCTGTGAGGTTGTTCCCAGACAGAGTTTTTCTTCTTTTCTAGTCAATGTTCCCTTACTTTGTTTATAGATCCAGAAGTGTATATGAGGCTAAAGCCCAGCCATGTAACCCTAATATATTCCATCAGTTATTGTGCCTTACAGATTATTTTAAGGAAAGTATGCAAGTTACAACATGACTTAAAGGTTGCCTCTGTCCATCAGAGAGGCAGGTGTCAGACCAGGAGTGAACTTCCAATTTCCCAGCCACTTGTCCTGGTTGTACTTGAATAGGGTTAGGGAAGGGCTCTGCTTCACATGGATAAGAAGCTTATTCCAAAGAATGGGGATTCTCTTGAGATACATACCTATCCCTACAACATGTTCTATTTAAGTCGCCAGCAAAGTTCAACTCCTTCGACTTTAGTAGTTCTGCTACTGTTCGTTTTGTGGACATGCAAAAGTTCCATCAGAGCAGGATCCAAGGGTGCCTTGTATGCTAGGCATAAACCGCTCTTAACTTGTAGGAAACAGAGTACAGAGATAGGGCCTTGAGGTAATCTGCACAGGAGATTGTATTTATGCCCTGTAATCTTTTGAAGAACTTCTGTGGACGTTCCAGTTGCTGCATGTTCCTGGTCTGGTACATACTGAAGAGGGAGTTATACTTAATGATGGCTCTGCTGAGGGCTGAGCACAGTGGCACTGTGACTTCTGTCTGCTTTTAAGGGTTTTTCAATGAGGTCGCCAGCTTCCCAGAATGTAATATGCACTTTTTGACATCAAGTTTTAAGCTGTGGCTTTGGCAACAGTCATTTGTCTATGTTCGACCATTCTATAAGATGTCAGTATCTTGGGGGGAGGGGTTTCAATGACTGCTCATAGATTGCAATCAGCTGCAAACTTGGTAAGCCAGAGGCCCTTGACTTCTGAAAAACAGATACCAAAGAGCGGACCCAGCACAGAGCCCTGAGGGACTCCACTGGTGACTGACCTAGCCTCTTTGTGGAAGTGGTCTCTCCAATCTTACCTTGCTGGGTCACGTGTGTGTGCCAAGCTGGTTATCCAGCAAGTTACATAAGGGTTGATGCCTAATTCCTTGAGTCTGTTTACAATGCCTGAGTGAGACAGTGTATCGAATGTCTTAGCTAGGTCAAGGTAGGTAGTATTCAGCATTCTGCCTTCATCCATTGCCTTGGTGACATTCTCACAGTTGTTCTCTGGGTTCAGTAGCCATGACCTGCATTTCAAAAACAAAATGGATTGGGTCCAGTGTCTGAAGGTTTCCTATGTCATTGTTATTCATTTCTATTATAACTCTCTCTTTCTATGACTTTGCATATGAGCCTAGTCGGATTAATGAGTCTGGTTCCCAGGATCCATTGATGGTCTGTCCTTGTGTGGAAGGATGATCACTGCAGTCTTCCATTTCTGTGGCACAAAGTCTGTGCAAAGGTTATGGTTGAAAAGTCACTCCAGTGGCACTGATAGGTCACATTTCAGGCTATTTAGGAGACATCCTAGGATATTACTGCGGCCTATCAAAACTGTATTCCTGGCCTTAGAGAGCATATCTAAGACCTAATCCCTACTGACAGCTGGAGGGGTTATGTTAGATGTTATTTTCTATGGGTTGCTGGAAGTGAGAAGAGAGTAAAGTTGGAGCTTAATTTGTCAGCCAAAAGATTTGCTTTATCTCCCGGTTCTGCAAATATGGCTCCATTTGCGAAAAGTTCTGCACACTGTTGTGTGCTGCCGTTGAGGTTTTGGACATAGATAAAGAAAGCCTTACGGTCGTCTTTGGTCTGGGATGCTATCTTTAACTTAAAATTTGCTTTCTTGGACTTAATTAGTCCTCCTAGTTGTTAGTTGTATACTCAGTTTGATGAGAGAGTTATCTTATTTGGTATTACACTTCTTAATTTCAGCTATCACTTTTTTCTTTTGTTGTAAAACCTGTTTAATTTTGGATTCCACCAGGGTGTTTTTTTTTTTTTTTTTTTTAGTTTTGGGCTTATTTCTGGTAGGCAGAGAAGCATCTATCCAATCACTGACATGGCTGTACACAGGTTCTGTGAGCAATTCCACACAGGCTGCTGTGTTATCTAGTTTTGGAAGGGCCTGGCATTTTGACAGGTTATCACTTAATAAAAGGTAGTTTTAAAACACAGCCTGTTCTAACTGGTACAGGATTTGCTGGGGTTATAGAATTGATTCTTATTTTGAAGGAGACTGATTTATGGTTTGACCTTATGAGACAGGACATGATACTTGGGGGTAGGGTGAGTTGCAGCATTCTACCATATTTGTGAGTACTAGGTCCAATATGTTTGTACCTCTAGCTGCTTCTTGCTAGTATGCAGGCAGTGTAACAACTACCCAGTAACATAATTTTGCCCGAATGTATAACTTTTACTGGCTTTTTAAACAATTTCTCAATTTTTACACTGTTGCTCAATCAATCGCTATCTTGCATGTGGTTTGTTTCTGCATTTGACCATTAGCTTTCCCACTTTAACACAGTTTTCTATGCATTGCTTGTAACTTGATCACATATGAAACTCCCTAATACAATTCCAGTTGCACACATGACTGTACAGGGTTCTTGTGAATGATTCTGTATAGGCAACATGTTGCAAAAAAAACTGGCAAAACACAATAAAGTAAAAAAACAAAAACACAGTGTTCAAAGGTTTATTAGTACCAAACAAGCATCTGGTACCTCAGCCTTTCGCCTTCAAGGATCCCTGAAGGCAGATGCTTGTTTGGTACTAATAAACCTTTGAACACAGTCTGTGTTTTTGTTTTTTTTAGGCAACATGTGTTCCCTGAGGTTTTTTTTTGGTGGTGGGGGCTTGAAATTTTGTCAGGGTGCCAGTTAGAAAGAAGCTTGCCTTGGAATAATTTTTGAAAATTCCAGGGTGTCCCAAGTTTAATTTCAAATGAGACAACTTTATGGTCTGACCTGTCTTGTGATGACAATACAATCTTTGTGGGGGGGTTGCAACATTCCCGTATGCTGGTGGGGACTATGTCTAGGATGTTAGCATCAGTAGTGGGTGTACAGACTACCTGGTCCAAGGTATTTTTGTTTACAAAGTCTAGGAATCTCTGGGCCTACATATTAGAGGTTGTATATGATTCCCAGTTTATAGTGGGATAGTTAAAGCTGCCCATGAATATGGCAATGGGTTGAATGGAGGGTGTCTATACAGGTTTAAGTATGTGATATGAGGTTTCCTGGGTCACACAGTCACAGCAGGAAATCTACCTAAACATTACTCTAAAATTGAACTCCAAGCAGTTAGCTACCCCTTCCCACTAGAGTCATTCCTGTTGGTATCATGGACCAACACTTCAACACAACTTCTCTAGCCAGCATAACTAAGATGGCTATCTTGAGATAGTGCAAGTACAGTCCCATGCTGTCTGACAGGCATCTATTACTCAAATAGCATAACACAGTATGTGAGACATGTACATATATAATACCCTTGGAGACAAAAATCTCATACAAAATAAGCTCAGACTCCAAAATCATCAGCAGTACATCACACACCACTCCAAGGCCATCACAATAAACATAATCCGTCACATGCCAAACTTTTACAATTTTAATTTGCCTAAACCTCAAAGGCGTCAAAACACAATACATGCATAAAGCACACTCAGCTTCCTCACATAGCACAAGGAGTCAAAAGTCACAGATGTTGAGCCCAAAAGGCAGGCATCAACTCCACCCAAACATTTTTGTTATAGGTGACTCCATTGTAAGACATACAGATGTGCCTGTTACCAGGCTGAGCAAGGAAAAATATATGTAAGCTATCTGGTGCCAGAATGTGTCAGATCACACATGCACTCAAGTTCTTGAGCAACAAGTATCAGTATAACTCTGTCATAGTTCATGACTATGTTAATGACTTCATGTGTACCTCCTTGGACTATATGAAGAGTGACATGATGGAGCTTTCAGACTACGTCCAAGGCAGGTATGAGCCTAGCGTTAAGCAGCAGTCTACCTTCTCAAAGGATGATGCATCAATAGGAACAAAAAATAATGGACTTCAATAACTGGCTTAGTTTTGGAATCATTCAAAGAGGGTCCAATATTTATCATCCTGGATATGATCGACAGATAATGCTACTGCCAGGGATGCCTGCACCTGTCCCTCTTGGGTTTTAATTATTAGCAAAGACATTGCCCAACCCCAGAGTGCCTTTTTTAGGCAATGCCAACCTGATAATCCTACCAACGTAATGAAACAAGCAAATGAAAATATAAAGATGTTTCTCATCAATGCTATGAGCCTGAACAAGAAACTCCACGCCCTAGAAGCCTATCTCACCCTAGAAGACACTGATGTCGGTGCAGTGACCAAGACATGGTTTAAAAACAGCAGAGAGCACTCCGGTTGTGCAGGGCTATAACGCCTTCCACACACTTACACCAACTACTGCAGGAGGGAAATAATGGAGCTGTCTCAATCTACATCCAGAAGAGAATCACATCAATGCTGGTACAGCAGCATGATGCACTACAGCTTCTTCATGTCCAAATAACCATCAGAAAGATCCTGTACCTTATATTAGCTTGCTACAGAACTCCCTCTATGGCAAAAGAAAGCCACAACGGTTATCTACAGTGTAGAGCAATATGTGTGTGTATATATACCTTTAAGAGGCTGTCCAAAGGTTTGCACAAGTGTATAAACACTGAGCATGTGTAAGCTAGACTGCCATTTTGTAGTAAGCCGTTGAGATGTAAGCATGTATGCATGTAAGGTCTGTTTACCAGTTCGTTTGTATTTTATGATGCTGCTATCAATCCTGATGTGTTTCTACGTATTAAAGCATCTAAATGAACCCCCCCCCTGCCTGCTTATCATATGTGTTAGAGAAGGATGAGTGACATTGTGTCAGAAGTGGGATGTCTGAAGGGCATGAAGTTAGAGGCGGCATGGCTAAAACGACTTAAGGCACTTGCTTGGAACTGGTGGAAAATAGAAGAGTGAATCATCCCTAAAATGTGCATACTTCACAAAACAGGTCAGAAACAAATTTCAGGTATTAAAACTTGCTCAGCACTATTTCATTTTCGCAAAATATGAAACGAGGCATACAGAATATTGTTAATGACATTCACATTAGCCGAAATGCACAAAATTGATAAAAAATCAGGGGCGGCTCGTGGCATAGGGCTGCCGGACTGCAGCCCCCTCAAAAAGAAAAAAGAAAAAAGAAATGAAAAATAAAAAAATATTTTTTAAAATTAGCGGACTTCTGCATGCGCATAGACCGAGTCCCGGCTTATCGGTCTATGCATGCTCAAAACAGCCAGCCGTCCCATAGGGGGACACAAGGAGCGTCTGTGCACTTTTACAGTGCACAGACCCGACAGGATTATGGGACGCGTCCGGACTGCAAGAGGAGCAGCAGGGACTCGGGACAGTGCCTTAGGGATCTCGTCGGCGTCGGGAAGGAGCATGTGGATCTCGCGGGTCTTCAGTATTGCGCGGGAAGGATGTATGTACGGACGTTAACTCTGGATGTATTCAGGTAAGGTGCCTTTCAATTTACAATGTTTATTTTTCTTTTTATTTGTGTGTATGGTGCTTGTGCTTTACTGGAGTTTAGTTTGTGTATGGTGCTTGTGCTTTACTGGAGTGTGTGTGTGTGTGTGTGTGTGTGTGTGTGTGTGTGTGTGTGTGTGTGTGTGTGTGTGTGTGTGTGTGTGTGTGTGTGTGTGTGAAAATGCCCCAGGTGCTTATGGTGGTGTGGTAGGGAATGCCTCAGGCTTGAACCCTGTACCCTGTATGCAGGTGTTAAAGACTTGAGTTCCCTACCCACCACCATTATAAAATTTCAGATTTTTACCTCATATTTGATCTGATCTGTTCCTCATAATATCTGTGGTTTGTAAATGTTGCAATGCTTGATATTTGATGGTGTAGTAGTAGCATTGTTGCCTCACAGCTGCAGGTTCTTGGGTTTGATTCTTGGCTGGGGTTCCTTCTTTGTGGGGTCTGTATCTTCTCCCTGTGTTTGTGTGGGTTTGCTTTTGTGCCCTCCCATGTTACAAAGACATGTCTGCATTATTTCTTCCTGGGCCTCCGCTGAAAATTTGTTTATTTGTTCCAAGTCAGACTGTCCTGATTAAAAATGTTAAATAAAATTGATAGGCATTTGAATTTCAGACTTAAGGGTTTCTGAATGTTTAAGTCCTCGGCTATTTGATGGTGCAGTGGTAGTATTGTTGCCTCACAGCTATAGGTTTTCTGGTTTGATTCTTGGTTGGGGTGGCTTCTACCAATTAATGGCAATGGTGGGTTCTATTAAAGGACAATGGTGGCAAATTTACCTATTTTTTATAGCAGCAGGTCAGTTTCTTTCTTTGAGTATTGTTTAAGTTTGTTAGGATAGGGGCAGCGTACAGCAGAGTTGGCAGTAAGAAGATTTTCTTGCTAGAGATTTTGTTGACTAAACTATTTCCTCCACAGTCTGTTTTGCTTCCAAAAACTTCTAACCGTCCAAGAAAAAAATATTTTGAAGAAAAATGGATTTGGCATCTTGAATCAAACACCTGCTCTATTAACATCTCCTGGCTGATGGGATAAACTGGCTTCTATTTGAGTATTGTAAAACAAATGACTAATCATTTTTTACACTCTAGTGTTGCCAATTTTTAATTCTTACCCTCCTGCCCCAATTTTGTCTACTGCAGCTCTTTGTCTGGTATGACTGCATTTTATTTAATATAGATTGGTCCCTGTTGATTTCTGAAAGCCAGATTTAGAGCGTAAGCACAATGTGCTCTTTCAATTAATACATTTTGCTGTGGGACACCAGCCCAATTGCTTATTAGTACTTTCATAAATTAATACAGTCCACTCCTTCCAGTTTCTATGGTACAGCAAGAAACCTCAGCTTTTGTCTGCATGCTCTATCTTCTATTAATTTTTCAAACACGTTTTCAAGAAGCTCATTCTCCTCAATCTCAGATTTCTACTGTTATATCATCATATTTGAATAACTACTTAAAGTGTTGCATTTCTCCAGTCTTTTGCCATTCAACTTTATGTATTCCTTCACTTTATGTATGTCTCACTTATTTTAAAAAAATTATTTTCTTCCTCTGAATTACTGACAGCCATCTACCATACTAAAGCTACAACTTGAACTGCCTTGTGCTGAACAGCTGTGAGGTTGTTCCCAGACAGAGTTTTTTCTTCTTTTCTAGTCAATGTTCCCTTACTTTGTTTATAGATCCAGAAGTGTATATGAGGCTAAAGCCCAGCCATGTAACCCTAATATATTCCATCAGTTATTGTGCCTTACAGATTATTTTAAGGAAAGTATGCAAGTTACAACATGACTTAAAGGTTGCCTCTGTCCATCAGAGAGGCAGGTGTCAGACCAGGAGTGAACTTCCAATTTCCCAGCCACTTGTCCTGGTTGTACTTGAATAGGGTTAGGGAAGGGCTCTGCTTCACATGGATAAGAAGCTTATTCCAAAGAATGGGGATTCTCTTGAGATACATACCTATCCCTACAACATGTTCTATTTAAGTCGCCAGCAAAGTTCAACTCCTTCGACTTTAGTAGTTCTGCTACTGTTCGCTTTGTGGACATGCAAAGTTCCATCAGAGCAGGATCCAAGGGTGCCTTGTATGCTAGGCATAAACCGCTCTTAACTTGTAGGAAACAGAGTACAGAGATAGGGCCTTGAGGTAATCTGCACAGGAGATTGTATTTATGCCCTGTAATCTTTTGAAGAACTTCTGTGGGCGTTCCAGTTGCTGCATGTTCCTGGTCTGGTACATACTGAAGAGGGAGTTATACTTAATGATGGCTCTGCTGAGGGCTGAGCACAGTGGCACTGTGACTTCTGTCTGCTTTTAAGGGTTTTTCAATGAGGTCGCCAGCTTCCCAGAATGTAATATGCACTTTTTGACATCAAGTTTTAAGCTGTGGCTTTGGCAACAGTCATTTGTCTATGTTCGACCATTCTATAAGATGTCAGTATCTTGGGGGGAGGGGTTTCAATGACTGCTCATAGATTGCAATCAGCTGCAAACTTGGTAAGCCAGAGGCCCTTGACTTCTGAAAAACAGATACCAAAGAGCGGACCCAGCACAGAGCCCTGAGGGACTCCACTGGTGACTGACCTAGCCTCTTTGTGGAAGTGGTCTCTCCAATCTTACCTTGCTGGGTCACGTGTGTGTGCCAAGCTGGTTATCCAGCAAGTTACATAAGGGTTGATGCCTAATTCCTTGAGTCTGTTTACAATGCCTGAGTGAGACAGTGTATCGAATGTCTTAGCTAGGTCAAGGTAGGTAGTATTCAGCATTCTGCCTTCATCCATTGCCTTGGTGACATTCTCACAGTTGTTCTCTGGGTTCAGTAGCCATGACCTGCATTTCAAAAAAACAAAATGGATTGGGTCCAGTGTCTGAAGGTTTCCTATGTCATTGTTATTCATTTCTATTATAACTCTCTCTTTCTATGACTTTGCATATGAGCCTAGTCGGATTAATGAGTCTGGTTCCCAGGATCCATTGATGGTCTGTCCTTGTGTGGAAGGATGATCACTGCAGTCTTCCATTTCTGTGGCACAAAGTCTGTGCAAAGGTTATGGTTGAAAAGTCACTCCAGTGGCACTGATAGGTCACATTTCAGGCTATTTAGGAGACATCCTAGGATATTACTGCGGCCTATCAAAACTGTATTCCTGGCCTTAGAGAGCATATCTAAGACCTAATCCCTACTGACAGCTGGAGGGGTTATGTTAGATGTTATTTTCTATGGGTTGCTGGAAGTGAGAAGAGAGTAAAGTTGGAGCTTAATTTGTCAGCCAAAAGATTTGCTTTATCTCCCGGTTCTGCAAATATGGCTCCATTTGCGAAAAGTTCTGCACACTGTTGTGTGCTGCCGTTGAGGTTTTGGACATAGATAAAGAAAGCCTTACGGTCGCCTTTGGTCTGGGATGCTATCTTTAACTTAAAATTTGCTTTCTTGGACTTAATTAGTCCTCCTAGTTGTTAGTTGTATACTCAGTTTGATGAGAGAGTTATCTTATTTGGTATTACACTTCTTAATTTCAGCTATCACTTTTCTTTTGTTGTAAAACCTGTTTAATTTTGGATTCCACCAGGGTGTTTTTTTAGTTTTGGGCTTATTTCTGGTAGGCAGAGAAGCATCTATCCAATCACTGACATGGCTGTACACAGGTTCTGTGAGCAATTCCACACAGGCTGCTGTGTTATCTAGTTTTGGAAGGGCCTGGCATTTTGACAGGTTATCACTTAATAAAGGTAGTTTTAAAACACAGCCTGTTCTAACTGGTACAGGATTTGCTGGGGTTATAGAATTGATTCTTATTTTGAAGGAGACTGATTTATGGTTTGACCTTATGAGACAGGACATGATACTTGGGGGTAGGGTGAGTTGCAGCATTCTACCATATTTGTGAGTACTAGGTCCAATATGTTTGTACCTCTAGCTGCTTCTTGCTAGTATGCAGGCAGTGTAACAACTACCCAGTAACATAATTTTGCCCGAATGTATAACTTTTACTGGCTTTTTAAACAATTTCTCAATTTTTACACTGTTGCTCAATCAATCGCTATCTTGCATGTGGTTTGTTTCTGCATTTGACCATTAGCTTTCCCACTTTAACACAGTTTTCTATGCATTGCTTGTAACTTGATCACATATGAAACTCCCTAATACAATTCCAGTTGCACACATGACTGTACAGGGTTCTTGTGAATGATTCTGTATAGGCAACATGTTGCAAAAAAAACTGGCAAAACACAATAAAGTAAAAAAACAAAAACACAGTGTTCAAAGGTTTATTAGTACCAAACAAGCATCTGGTACCTCAGCCTTTCGCCTTCAAGGATCCCTGAAGGCAGATGCTTGTTTGGTACTAATAAACCTTTGAACACAGTCTGTGTTTTTGTTTTTTTTAGGCAACATGTGTTCCCTGAGGTTTTTTTTTGGTGGTGGGGGCTTGAAATTTTGTCAGGGTGCCAGTTAGAAAGAAGCTTGCCTTGGAATAATTTTTGAAAATTCCAGGGTGTCCCAAGTTTAATTTCAAATGAGACAACTTTATGGTCTGACCTGTCTTGTGATGACAATACAATCTTTGTGGGGGGGTTGCAACATTCCCGTATGCTGGTGGGGACTATGTCTAGGATGTTAGCATCAGTAGTGGGTGTACAGACTACCTGGTCCAAGGTATTTTTGTTTACAAAGTCTAGGAATCTCTGGGCCTACATATTAGAGGTTGTATATGATTCCCAGTTTATAGTGGGATAGTTAAAGCTGCCCATGAATATGGCAATGGGTTGAATGGAGGGTGTCTATACAGGTTTAAGTATGTGATATGAGGTTTCCTGGGTCACACAGTCACAGCAGGAAATCTACCTAAACATTACTCTAAAATTGAACTCCAAGCAGTTAGCTACCCCTTCCCACTAGAGTCATTCCTGTTGGTATCATGGACCAACACTTCAACACAACTTCTCTAGCCAGCATAACTAAGATGGCTATCTTGAGATAGTGCAAGTACAGTCCCATGCTGTCTGACAGGCATCTATTACTCAAATAGCATAACACAGTATGTGAGACATGTACATATATAATACCCTTGGAGACAAAAAATCTCATACAAAATAAGCTCAGACTCCAAAATCATCAGCAGTACATCACACACCACTCCAAGGCCATCACAATAAACATAATCCGTCACATGCCAAACTTCTACAATTTTAATTTGCCTAAACCTCAAAGACGTCCAAAACACAATACATGCATAAAGCACACTCAGCTTCCTCACATAGCACAAGGAGTCAAAAGTCACAGATGTTGAGCCCAAAAGGCAGGCATCAACTCCACCCAAACATTTTTGTTATAGGTGACTCCATTGTAAGACATACAGATGTGCCTGTTACCAGGCTGAGCAAGGAAAAATATATGTAAGCTATCTGGTGCCAGAATGTGTCAGATCACACATGCACTCAAGTTCTTGAGCAACAAGTATCAGTATAACTCTGTCATAGTTCATGACTATGTTAATGACTTCATGTGTACCTCCTTGGACTATATGAAGAGTGACATGATGGAGCTTTCAGACTACGTCCAAGGCAGGTATGAGCCTAGCGTTAAGCAGCAGTCTACCTTCTCAAAGGATGATGCATCAATAGGAACAAAAAATAATGGACTTCAATAACTGGCTTAGTTTTTGGAATCATTCAAAGAGGGTCCAATATTTATCATCCTGGATATGATCGACAGATAATGCTACTTCGCCAGGGATGCCTGCACCTGTCCCCTCTTGGGTTTTAATTATTAGCAAAGACATTGCCCAACCCCAGAGTGCCTTTTTTAGGCAATGCCAACCTGATAATCCTACCAACGTAATGAAACAAGCAAATGAAAATATAAAGATGTTTCTCATCAATGCTATGAGCCTGAACAAGAAACTCCACGCCCTAGAAGCCTATCTCACCCTAGAAGACACTGATGTCGGTGCAGTGACCAAGACATGGTTTAAAAACAGCAGAGAGCACTCCGGTTGTGCAGGGCTATAACGCCTTCCACACACTTACACCAACTACTCGCAGGAGGGGAAATAATGGAGCTGTCTCAATCTACATCCAGAAGAGAATCACATCAATGCTGGTACAGCAGCATGATGCACTACAGCTTCTTCATGTCCAAATAACCATCAGAAAGATCCTGTACCTTATATTAGCTTGCTACAGAACTCCCTCTATGGCAAAAGAAAGCCACAACGGTTATCTACAGTGTAGAGCAATATGTGTGTGTATATATACCTTTAAGAGGCTGTCCAAAGGTTTGCACAAGTGTATAAACACTGAGCATGTGTAAGCTAGACTGCCATTTTGTAGTAAGCCGTTGAGATGTAAGCATGTATGCATGTAAGGTCTGTTTACCAGTTCGTTTGTATTTTATGATGCTGCTATCAATCCTGATGTGTTTCTACGTATTAAAGCATCTAAATGAACCCCCCCCCTGCCTGCTTATCATATGTGTTAGAGAAGGATGAGTGACATTGTGTCAGAAGTGGGATGTCTGAAGGGCATGAAGTTAGAGGCGGCATGGCTAAAACGACTTAAGGCACTTGCTTGGAACTGGTGGAAAATAGAAGAGTGAATCATCCCTAAAATGTGCATACTTCACAAAACAGGTCAGAAACAAATTTCAGGTATTAAAACTTGCTCAGCACTATTTCATTTTCGCAAAATATGAAACGAGGCATACAGAATATTGTTAATGACATTCACATTAGCCGAAATGCACAAAATTGATAAAAAATGTTTGAATTACTACGGAAAATTTTTGAAATAAAGTCCAAATTGCATAAAAGAAAGTAAAAAGAAACAACTGCATTTTCGAAAGGCATGTATTTTTCATATTAAGCAAAGATATCAGAGTTATCAGAAGTGTAAAAAGTGTTCAGATGTTTGTGCAGTGTTACAGTAAAGCTATTTTGCAAAAATAAAGCCATTACAGGGCATATTTCGCAGAATACAGCCATTTCAGAGCATATTAAACAAAGTAAAGTATTCTGAAGATTTTATTGTGCATTTGAATGTTGTTACAAGCTTACAGAACTGTTTGTTCATACATAATTCAATGGCCATATTTTCAGTGTGTTTGTGCGTACTTTGTGGGCATGGCAGATGGATTTCGAAAACCCAGTGCACTCGTGTTTGACAGTAATATTGCTGAGAACTGGAGAGTGTTTGAGTAAGAGTACATTTTCATACCAGCTGCATTTTCTGATAAAGATGACCATACCAAAGGCATTTACTCTACTTAATTTAGCTGGGTCAGAAGCCATAGAAAGGGAATGTTCATTTATGTATGCACCTGCTATCACAGCTCTCAATCATCCCGAATTCCACAGGACCACCCATTTCTAAGCTTACATAAGCTTAATCCCCCGATTGCCCGATTTGGGTGATTGTTCCCCCAACATTTACAGTAAAGCAACCTCTGTTCTGGCTGTAGGTGTCTTAGCTAATCAGAGCATCACTTTACTGCATCTCATTTTCATGCTACTGCTGGCCAGTTTCTCAGTTTCTTTCATAACTGCCTGATGCTTACATGTGGAAACACAGACCCAAAGTGTTTTGGTCTTCAATTAGGTCTGCTAGTCCGCATATAATCATTACGAATGAAGAAGCCTTGGTTTTGAAGAGCGGTGAATGAACTTATCTTCGCGCCATCGAGGTGAGAACGTTCCAAAGCTTGAAGCCGCCAGGTAGAAAGAAGAAGAATGAAGAACTCTGGTTTCATTATTGCTGAATTGCCTATTTGCTGAAATTCAAGGGAATGTGGACCATTTTTCTACTTCTGGAGGTGAGCTGTATCATTGCACTGGATTTGAAGGCAACACCAAGCTGCTGGAGTATTTGTGCACATTAGGTCCGTGTTTTGCTGCCATTCTTCTGTACTTTTATTTATTTTTTTATTTAACATGTGTTAACAGGGAAAGTCTGACTTGGAACAAAGTCAATTTTCAACAGAGGCCCGGGGAGCAACGCTCCAGATGCATGTCTTTCTAACATGGGAGGAAACCGCAGCACCCGGAGGAAACCCACACGAATGCAGGGAGGACATGCAGACTCCACATAGAAGGCACCCCAGCCGAGAATCAAACCGGAGCACCTCTTGCTGTGAGGTAACAACACCACTGCTGCATCACTGCACAGTCCAAATTGAGTTGGACCTCCGACTTGAGTTTTGGATTTTTATTTTAATTTTCTTTTGTGCTAACCTTCTGGTGACTGGTAAGTTAATGTTTTCTGTCTAACGGCTAAGGACTGAAGTCTTTAACCCTTGAGTTAAAGACCTGCATATCTTAGAGAACATACATGCTACTCTAGCAGGTTTCTACGTTTCTAGGCAATATTTAAAATCTGTCCTCATAATATGTGGTGTTCTCTGGCAAACCACTGACTGAAGTTAATCAATAATGACAGACATTTCAGTTTCGGACCTTGATTTTCTTCATGAAATGCATGTTATTACATATCCTATCATAGCATTACTTTACATTTATAGAAGGAATATTTAAAATCTGTCCCAAATGTTTGGACTTTTGCCCCCCCATTACTTAATGCTTTGCCCAGATTTCTTATGCTAACAGTTTGGGAGGTATACAATTTTTGCCTCATATTTTCGGGTTGTACCTCATAAAATGTGCTATTTTATGGAAAATGACTGACATAAATTACTAAATAATGACAGACATTTGAGTTAAAGGCTCAAGTATTTTTCAGAAAATATATTCTAACATGTATACTGTTATTCTAGTATTTTTGTAAGTTTATAGGAGCACACTCTAAAATCTGTCCTTGATGTTTGAGCTTTTGTTCCCCTTCATTATTTCATGCTTTGTGCAGATTTCTTGTGCCAACAGGTTGAGAGGTCTAATCCATGACTTTTGCCTCATATGTTTGGATTGTTCTCACAAAATGTGTTGTCCTCTGGCAAATCACAGACTGAAGCCATTAAATAATGGCAGACATTTCAGTTTCAGACTGTGGAATCTTTCAAAAAATATACTCCTACACATATCCTGTTATTCTAGCAAGTTTATAGAAGCAATATTGAAAATCTATCTCTAATGTTTGTGCCTTTGTCCACGTCATTATTTTATGCTTTGTACAAAGTTCTTGTGCTAACATGTTGAGAGGTTTGTCTTATTGTGTGTATTGCTTCCACATTGTGTTTTGAAAAATGTTTTAGCACTTGTCTTTAAACCAGCTCTCTTAAGTGTGAAGGTGGATGAGAGTGTATTACTTTTATTTTTATTTGTATTTGTTTTCCATTTGAATTTTATACGGCTGTCTGAAAATATGAATAATCCCATACTGAGTCTGTGTATGTACAAAACTCATTTACAACTTATCTAAAATGATGTCCTGTCTTTATGTAGTTGAACATGTGTGGGCGTGCCCATTAGGTTCATAGGTTCATAGATTAGTACTAGGCTAACTGCCCTTGTGGGCCATTTTCAGCCTAGCCAATTACCCCATGTGAGAATCAAACCCTGCACCTTATGTTTGTAAGGTAAACACCATAACCATTATGCCAACCTCCCATTCCCACGCGTATTATTTTTTTTTTTGTTCTTGTTTTGCCATACTACTGGAAAACATCACAGCTAACAAAATAAACAGTCAGCAAATCAAAGTTACATATGCATGTAAAATATACACTTTTAATATGCTCCAACATACCAAGTTTTTACTTGCCTACTACGGCTTTCAAGTAAACGCGTACATGCATTTTTGCAGACAGTCTTTACTTTACTCTCAAAACTGCAGTATAAAACACAGCATCACCTAATGCCCCAAATGAGTAAAAAGAAAACATAACCTGAACTTTAGTTAGTATCAAACACATGAGAGCCAATCTGGCAAGTAACTGCTCTTTCATTAGGCTGAATCGCTTCTTAGATGAAAGTGTGTTGAAAATCATCTTCATCTACTTTAAGTAACAGTACCATCATCACGTGTTGTCCATTCATAATCATGTATAAACATTAAACTTTTTACTAAGAAGCAAGCAGTACCTCTTCCGATATACACACACACAAGTTCGTTTAAAACGTAAATAAATATTCAGGCTACTGTAAATGACAGCATGGTGACAGCAATGTTAGAAGCGGTTATCCTATGCTCAGTATAGTATGCATATGCATATGTGGTAATTTGCATATGCATATATTATATGTTGATTAGGTGTCCCTGATTGCCCCCGATTTTAAGATCCTTTGTCCCTGATTCTCTAACCTGGAGGTTGAGAGGTATATGCCCTCTATCTATACAGGAGAGGGAGAAAACAGTCATACTGTTGTACCGGCTGAGTCAAGGTAGGGCCCCGAGTGCTTTAAACGTAAATTTAGAGAAATGTGTAACCCCTAGGCAAATGTTACAATGGAAAGGCACTTATTTTACACAAGGGATCAAAAGCCTGGTGAAACTTTTGCAGCATATATAACTGACCTGAGAAATAAAGCTAAAATGAGCAGATTTGGTGACTTAAGGGATGAAGTGATATGTATGACTTATTATTTTATGTGGTCATGAGGCATGTCCAGTCAGACTTAAGGGATGAAGTGTGGTATAAAAGATGATGCTGTGAGAAGGATTTTGCTTTGTGATAGTGACTTAACTTTGAATAAGGCTGCTGAGATTTGTCAGATATATGAGCTCAGAGAAAAGCACACACATATGCTTAAAAATAAGAATAGCTCTAGAAGGCACAGTGATAAAGCTCATGTTGATAGCATGCAGCAGGTGATTAAAAAAAAACAGGCCCAAGCACATGGCAGCAACTGCAGCTCCTGCAGCACTCACTGGTGAACCCCAGAGCTTTCCAGCAAATTCCAGAGTTTGCAGTCTCGGTGAGGCATAAGAGTGAGTCAGCAAACTTAAAGCATGGGCACCAATCTAATTTCATTGCCAAATGTCGGAATTGTGGAGGAAATCATGAATCTAAAAAGGAAAAATATTTAGCTTTTGGTCGGCAATGCCACAAATGCAAGAAGTGGATTTTTTTCAAAAGGTTTTGTAAATCAAAAGGCTCACATTTATTTATTAAAAGGGAACGTTTTAAGAAATGAGTTGATCAATTAGAAAGCTATGACGTAGGGTCGCAGGCTACTCTTTATGTTGATGGTGTCAGTGCATTATATAACAGTCAATGAAGTAGATTTAAGGGCAAAGAATGACGTATTTTGTACTGTTCGGATAAATGGCAAACCCACAGAGCTGAAACTTGACACAGGTTCCAAGTGCAATGTTAAATCAGCAGAAACATTTGCTAGTGTGCGTCATGGTGAAAGGCTTGACTTGGCAAGGTGTGAAAACTTATTGCTTATAGAGGTAAAGAAATTCAGACTGAAGGCTCAGTAGTGCTTTCATGTTACTCTGCTGGGGAGATGCTACGACTTATTATTTTATGTGGTCATGAGGCATGTCCAGTCATTATTAGAGCTCACAGACAGTTTGAAAATGGGACTGCTTTCATTTAAAAAGGAAGTCCACCATGTTAGCTTAAAAGACCACTACTCTAATTTTGCCCAGTACATTTTTTTCTATCTATGCTGATCTTTTCGAAGGCAAACTTATGAAGTTAGACCCAGAGTTCAGTCCAGTTATCAGGCCAGCATGTCAAGTTCTAACAGCCATGCAGGACAGAGTCAAAGCAGAGCTAGATAAAATGGTGCGATAAGGTGTGATTTGTCCAGTTGAAACTCCAACTGAGTGCGTATTGTCCATGCTGGTAGCTCATAAGAAAAGCTCAGATGACATCAGAATATGTACTGATCCATGAGATTTGAACAAAGTACTAAAAAGACCTCATCATCTAATGCGCACAGTTGAAGAAGTCGCAGCCTTTATGCCAAATGCCACTGTTTTTTTCTCTCTTAGACGCAAAGAGTTCATTTTGGCAAATTCAGCTTGACAAAAAATCATCATTGTTCAGTACTCAGTTTGGCAGGGTCTATATTAAATCATTGAACGCTTAGAAAAGCGAACAATGCTCTATCAACCCCATGTAAGCGAAAGCTTAGAAACTCGAACAGCAATTTTTTCCCTGTTCAAAAAAAAAACACACTTAAAACATAAAGTGGGGGGCTTTGCCCCCCACACCCTCCCTACTTAAATATACCAACTCCATGATCGCACTACAGTGATGAAAACGGCAAAGTAACGGACGCGGCCAAGCAATTTCTTTCCCAGGGAAAGAATTCGTTTATATGCCGCTTCGTCATTTTGCCTTTTCGTCTTTTCAAATTCGACCAAGACGCATTGTCTTCGGTCATCTAATAGGAACCTGTTTGGCAGGTACAGATTTTTGAGAATGCCATTTGGGATAAATTCTGCAAGTGAAGTCTTTCAACATGCAATGGAGCAACTTTTTCTGGGTATCCTTGTGCTATTATAGTAGACAACATACTAGTAGGAGGTAATAGTGAAGCTGAACATGACAGAAACCTCAGGAAAGTTCTGGAAAGAGCATGTCAAGTGAATCTTAAGCTCAATCCACAGAAATGCAAATTCAGGCTACAAAGTTCCTTATGTTGGTCATTTAATTACAAGTACAGGCTTACGACCAGACCCTTCAAAGCAAACAGCCATTCTCGAGTTGCCAGCTCCAGACAATGTTCAAGCCCTGCAACATTTTCTTGACATGGTCAACTATCTAGGCAAGTCTATTCCAGACTTGAGCCAACTTTCAGTACCGCTCAGAGAGCTGATAAGTAAAGATGTATCCTGGTCTTGGTTAAAGCATCACCAAAAAACATTTGATGCCCTAAAACAGAGGATTGCTAGTCCACCAACTGTTCACAAACCAGTTACACTTTCTTGTGATGCTTCGAAATTTGGTCTTGGCACAGTCATTTTACAAGAGGATCAACCTGTTGCCTATGGATCAAAAACTCTTACCCAAACTGAGATGCAGTATGCCCAGCTCGAGAAAAAGCTTTTGGGAATTGTGTTTGCAAGTTCGAAGTTCAAGATTATGTTTATGGTAGACCTATCCAGATCGAAATAGACCACCAAAACCTATGTATTCAGCTCCAGCCCAACTGCAACATATGATGTTGAAATTGCAAAAGTATAATTTCAATCTTGTCTACAAGAAAGGCAAACTTCTTTAACTTGCTGATACCTTATCCAGATCACACAGAACAGCATGAGAATGAGAACCTTGATTTTGAAATCATGCAAGTGAGAAATTTTTCTTCCACGTCTTGATGAGCTGAGAGATCACACAGCCACAGATCCGATTTTACAGAGGCTCAACCACTTAATCAAGGATAACCATCAAAGCAATCTAGTTTACCTCAAGAAGTGCAACCTTATTTTCCACACAGAGATGAGATTTTGTCTGACAAAGCTATCACTATGAGAGGTCCTAAAGTAATTGTTCCAAAGTCCTTGCAACAAGAGTACATTACTATCTTGCATCAAGGTCACCCAGGAGTAGATTCATCGACATTGAGACAGCACTTTCATCTTGTGCAGTGTGTAATAGTACTAAGCCATATCAACAGAAAGAACCACTTCAGCTAAACTAGATTCCGGAACTACCTTGGTCGACAGTAGCCACCGACATCTTCCAGTGGAATGGTCAACATTACTTGGCGTTAGTAGACTCTTACTTAATTGGTTTGCGAATGACTTGCTTCCTAACCTAGCATCCAGTACTGTCATTACTAAGACGAAAAGTCATTTTTCAGTGCATGGTAGTCCATACAAAGTTATTTCTGACAAGAGCACGCAGCTTACAAGCCAACAGTTCAAAAGATTTGCTGAAGAATGGGATTTTATTCATGTCACAAGTAGCCCTGTATACCCACTGTCAAATGGTTTGGCAGAACGTGCAGTTCAAAGTGCAAAACAGTTACTTGAGAAATCAAAACGAGATAATAGTGATGTTTTCCTGAATCTCAGAAATATTCTTCATGACAAACATCTTGGATCACCTGCTCAGAGACTTCTGTCAAGACAAACCAGAACCACATTACCAATCAGTAAATTGTTGGTTCCATGTGTCAAGAAGAATAGGTCACTGAAAGCCAATCTGTTGAAGTGTTTAACCCAGAAGTCCTACTACAATAAGACCAGCAAACCGCTTAATCCATTATGAGAAGGAGAAGTGGTAAGGATGTAAACGTCCAAAGGTTATGATTGGATTGGTGTCGTGAAGAATATTGGTCCAGAGATAAGATTGTACATTGTAGAATCAGAAGGAGCAGTTTTTAGGTGGAATTGGAAGCATTTGAGACCGGTGTCTGAGTCTATAATACAGCATATAGCCTGTGAGAAAGACCATCTCAGAGTGAGTTGTCCAGTGTTCCTATTCAAGAGAAATTCCAGAGGACACTCCCGTTCCTATGATGAAGCAAGTAGTTCCTGATATGAGTTGTGCACCGCAGACTGTCTCTGTTGCTAAATTTGGTCCAAACTGTTATGTTACAAGATATAAAAATCCAAGGCAGCCAAGGAAGAAGTAAAAGTCCACAGTGGTAAAATATACCATAAACGATGAAAAGAAAACCCACTGGAGCCAGTACGACTGGTTAAAACTTTAACATACAGATAAGAGCTTTTGAGTATTAGCTCTTCATCAGATCTAAAAAACAGTTAAAATCAACCATATGTGAGCAAATACTAACCAATCAGAATCAATGGCAGAACCTATATGCCCCTTCAATAAGGGTTTTAAAAGCATACAAGCATTTAATCAGGTGTATGGTTAGCGTGTAAATTCAGCTGTCCATCTTAACTCAGCTAATTCAGTACTGTGTACAGTGTCACCCCCCCCCATATTTACTTATTGAATATACAACACTATAAACTGAAATCTATGCTCTTTATTTGCTTCAATGTGCTGATGTAGAGCATTACGTCTCAAACAATCTGATGTCACTCATCTGTTGCAGTGTACGTTGTTTTAACATTCCGATAGTCTTCCCAACATAGAATGCTTGGCATGATGTGCACTCAGCTAAATACACCACATTTTTAGTTCTGCAGTCTGCACATAATCTATGTATATACTTCCTACCTGACACAGGGTGTACAAAGATATTTTCTTTGACATACTGACATGCCTTGGATTTCCTGCATTTAAAAGTTCCCAGCTTCTTTCTATATGTTATAGACTTGTTGGGAAGTATGTTCTTACATAAAATCTGCTTCAGATTTTGCCTGTTAGTATAAGCAAATCTGGGGTGGGGACCTACTAGTGCTTTCAGTTTATCAGTATGTAAAATCTTCCAGTTCTTTTTTATCACCTGGGAAATGGAATCAATATCCCTGTTATATAAGTTTATTCTCACAAAAGGGTTATTTTTCAATTTCTGTTCATTAACATTAGTCCCATTGTCAGAACTACCCCCATATTACAAACCATGGCTTGCCTCTAATTCCTTCTCCAACTTTTTGTCCTAGCTACAGTTCTCTTAACTCTTTGTGTTGGATAGCCACGACTAGCAAACATATAATGCATGTTGTCTAATTCACTTTAATGTATACTATCTTCAGTACAGTCTAGAGATTCTTAACCTCTGCCCACTCATTACATTACCAAAAATGTGCCTTGGGTGCATACTGTCATACATTAACATGTTATTTCTCCATCAACTTTTCATGTACACTCTGGTTTGTAATTTGCCAGTCAAGTCTTTATAAATTTTCACATCTAAAAAATCCATGGATTCAGCAGAAGTAACAGTAAAATGTAAAAAAATCTGTTGTGTTTTCCAATTTTTTATTTAATTTAACATTTGTTAACCGGGAAAGTCTGACTTGGAACAAAGCCAATTTTCAGCGGAGTCCCGGAGAGAAACGCTCCAGATGCATGTCTTTAACGTGGGAGGAAAACAGAACACCCGGAGGAAACCCACACGAATGCAGGGAGGACATGCAGACACACACAGAAGGTACTCCAGGTGAGAATCGAACCGGAGAACCTCTTGCTGTGAGGCGACAAAGCTACCGCTGCACCACTGTGCTGTCATTATCTAACAAAGGACAATAATTCTTCAGTTGTACCACTCCACAAAACAAATATATCTTATATTAAAGTGCAACTTAGATCTATGGATGAGAAACAGAAACCTTAACCTAGGACTAAGCCCTACACTGCTAATAGACAGATGTAGCTCCTAAATGCGTTATTCTATCCATGGATCCCCTCAAATTATCCATGGTATTATCCCACTTATTCTTATTAGGGGTAATATATAATTATTAACCATGGAACAGGCAAGTCCAATCTACAACAAAATGGAATAGGTTATTTACAGCACAAAAAGGGAAAATGGCCAACAAGGACAGCTAACCTAGTACTTACCTATGGTTGCTCTCTGTAGCTTTAAACTACATCTCAGTAAGTGCACAGACATCCACATTCTCCAGAATGAG
The DNA here is from genome assembly GCF_019279795.1 of Protopterus annectens. Lineage (NCBI taxonomy): Eukaryota > Metazoa > Chordata > Ceratodontiformes > Protopteridae > Protopterus > Protopterus annectens. The sequence goes on along the minus strand of NC_056741.1, from coordinate 770,499,056 downwards.
GACAGCTTGCAGGGAACAGATTTTTTGGACTCTCTCATGCTTTTAGATTTTTTTTGGGTTGGTTTTGTCAGAAAGTTTACCAGATTAGTAATGCTTAAAATGGCACTAACCGGGGACCTAATTCTTCAACAGCAGATAAATAAAATGCAATGGAGAAACAAATTTGTCACACAGTGCTTCCTCCACCTCTGGTACAGACTGAAACTACCCTTGCAAATTAACCAATGTGATAACCTACAGTTTTTCAAATGGGACCCAAATTATTGGATTGGTACTCACAAATTCAATCCGGGTATGACTGGCCTAGTCATCCTAGAAAAAGGCAGCACAGCTTGTGGGAGGGTACTGACAATGGGTGAAAGGTCACAAGATTCTCCTGCCCTGAAACTCCTATGAATCTTATGAGGGGTATGCAACTCCATTTGCCCTGTGGGTGTGATGCTTTTAAGGGCCCTTCAGATCCTAATAATAAACACAGTGGCCTCCAGGAAAAAACATTTTCCAAGACAGAAACTGTTGCCAAAACAGCTGTCTGGAATGGTGGTGTTGGAAAGTGTATCAAACATGCATAAAGTTCAAATCCCATGGGAGGGGGATTTTTCCAGGGTGGGAAGAGTTTAAGGAACAGCCCTACCTTCCACAGGGATATGGGAGTCCCTAGTAAAAGACCAGTTCTGGTAGAATTTTAGTCACATCTGGAACAGAAGCTACTGTTAAGAGAGATAATTAGTAAGGCATATTAAATATTGTATAATTATAGGAATCAACAACAGAAGGTTAGAAAAGACTGGGAAGAGAGACTGGAAAAGCACTTTATAAAGGAACAATGAAAGGACATATGTGTGGCTCTTAAGTATGCAACAAAGTCCAGAAGGTTTAGGATTTTGCTTGGAAGTGCCTGCACAGGTATTTTTATACCTCAAGCAGACTTCGAAGAAGTTTTCATCAAGTAAATAGCACATGCTAGAAGTGTGATGGGAATGAGAGAGGTAACTGAGATTTGTTTTGGGGGAGTGGAATGAGATGCCAGATTTTAAAACTTCCATGCAGAGTACACTGTCAGAAAGACTGGAGGAACAAATGGCTCTAAGGGAGTGTGCTTATGAGCTGGCACACAGCAACTGATATTGCCTAGATGAAGTAGAGCCATATTAAGTTTAATGCTACTAGTTGCCAAAAAAAGAAATTACTAGAAAATGGAAATCAAAATCTAAACTAATAAGTGCTGCACATTGTTAGGGAAATGCAAGAAATGGAAGTGGGATCAATAGAAAAGATAATGAGCAAACTGCACATAAATAAATGTAATTTGTGGTACATGCAGAATAAAATGTTCAGGAGTAGGATTGTGGTTTACGGGAAGACGGGAACTGAGCAATTTACATAATGTTGAAGTTGTTATAAAGAATGAAAACGTCTAATTCATGAAAAAAAAAATTGTTTCTTTTCTTTTAGTTTATGTGTGCCTGCAGCTTAAGAGATAACTTAATAAAGATGTTTAAAAAAACTTACCCTCCATGATTTCAAACCAAGTGCAGAAACAGATGATCCTGACTTAGGGCACCTACATTTCTTTATTGCTTGTTACCCCATGGTTAAGGAGCAGGTTTCACCTGCAAATTAACGCATTGCTGTAGTATCATACACCACTCTAACCAGAGCAGCTTTTCCACTTCACAAATTTGCTGGGCAAAAGACTTACTGTCAGCCTGAGTACACTCTAGTACCCCTGCAGGAAGACCTCATGAAATAGTAATGTCTACCATTGAAAATAGACACAAACGAGAGGCCTGGTGCCATTCTACTCATGGCACAACCCCTATAGTTACAACTGTGAAAGTTTCCTGAATATCCAGGGAACTTACTGCCTAATACCCTATACTTATGACCACCACAGAGGTAATGTGAATTAGTTGTGGTGTTATTTTCCTTGAAGTTTGGGATAAGGCACGATATCACATAGAAAGGATGGTAGCTATAGAAGAATCTCCTTTGCCACAAGATGAAGAATACATCCACTGTAACACCCCACCCTGCTTTGTTCTGTTGTACCAAGAAGAAAATTTGAAAGACCTCACTCTTCTGAGTTGTCAACAAATACATTTTTGGAATGTCTGATACTTAGAAGAAAATGACCATGCATGGACTAATGAATCTGCAACTCCAGGAAATAAATGGAAGAGCAGATCAGCGAGTAAATTTGCCAGTGTTTATATTGCTTGAGCTGTGAACTATTAACAAAAAGGTACTGCTCATCTCTGGTCCATCTCAGGAAGTTCACCAAGTTTCTGCAAGGGCATGTGACTGTGTGCCTGCTTTCTTGATTAGATACCACAAAATGCACTGGCTGTTGTAATGAATTAGTAGAAATCTTAGAAAAATGTACATCCTCAGCCTTTAGAGACAGAAAGGCTGCATGCAACTCCAGTTGGTTGATCTACAGCCCCACTTTTAAGAAGTTAGGTGGAACTCCTCAACTCTCCAGTGAAGTATCCATAGTCATGACCTGTGACAGGAATGGATTAACAATTGAGTGGCTCATTTAAATACCAGAGGGGACTATTCACCACTGAAAGGCTCAGCAACAAGAGGTATGATGCAATAAGATGATGCTCAATGAGTCTGCAGTAGGTCTAAAACCAATGAAACCTCACAATCCACTCAACACCTATATCACCGAGTAGGCAAAATGGCACTAAGAATCCTGTAGTGATGGGCAACTTCCTAGATAGCTGCAGACTCAGTAATATATTGATTAGAGCTCTCCTAGTACGAAAACTGAAAAACTGTTTTAAAGCCAAGACAAGTAATTAGTTTGGGAAACATTTGGTTACTGGCTAGTAACTACACTGCCTGAATACCAGCAAAGACGATATTTAGAAAAAGTAAGGGGAATGAACCAGAAGAGAAATACCACTCTGGTTGGGAAAAACCTTGTAGTTGTTTAGCAATTAAGCAGTTCATGTTTCAGTTTCAGTACAGAAGATGGTTTCCACGATCAAGGAAAAATAAATTTAACAGAGTCATTTACATACTACTCATTTTTAACTTATTTTAAAGACAAATAACAAAAGTATGTAAAAATGGAAAAAGCTTTAAGTAGCTACTCAGATGAGCGGATGAAAATGCTGAAATCAGAGATTGAAATGAAGGAAAAACAGGCGGAACATGAGATTTCTTAAGAGCCGTTAAATTGCAACGTGACAAAAGCCATACTTTTTGTACTAAGCCACAGAAGCTGAAAGGAATGAACTGCACTCATTTCTTTGAAAGTACATGTAAGAAACTGGACTGGTGCTCCACAGAAGGACCTGTTAATTGAGAGAGCACATCATGTGGATACTTCCAATGTGGCCAAATTTAGTCAGAAAACAGCACAGACCAGGAATAAAAGACTTCAAAGATGGTGGCACACTGATCAACAGCTTAACTTTACCTCTCCCAGTGTGAAAACAAAAACTGAGAAAAAGGAGTGCCATTGGAACTGTTTTTTTTTTTTTTTTGGGGGGGGGGTAAAATACAGTTACTGCTAGTAAGTACACTGCCTAGATAACAGCAAAGAGGAACACTGAAAGAAAATTAATCATAAAAGGTGAAAAAAAAAATCACTGTATAGGGAGGATTCTGCAGCTATTCAGCAAAAAGCAGTTCAAGTTTCAGCTTTGGTTCAAGAAATGGCTTCTAGTAATTTAGAGGAGAAAATAAAGCAAATGTACTCAGAGCCAAAACAAATAAAATATTGAAGGAATATATCAACTCATGTAACAAAAGGCTGGAAAAATATAAACTTTAACTAGTTGTTCATATGAACTGCTAAAACTGCAAAAATCAGAGAATGAAATGATGAAAAAGATGGCAGAGTATTAGGCTTCTCAAGAAGAGGTATTTCAAAAACAGAATTAGAAGACGGAACAAACATGAGATTTTCTTCTGTACCAAAGGGAAGTACACAAATAAGCAACTGGACTGGTGCTCCACAGCAAGATTTGTTAATATATACAGCTGTGTTTAGCCGTGCATAGAATAGAAGCAAATGCCTAGAAAGACAATATCTGCTAGGGAACCCTCCTAAGCTCCCCTGCTTCATTTTGCACAACACAGTTGTGCACTGCTGTCCTACAAGCAACTCAGTTATGTACTGCAAAGCAATGATGCAGTTTTCTACCCCTTTTCTGCCATAGAATAGCTGCTTTTTGTTATTCTTACAGCAAAATCTGGTCCATCTAGCTCACTCCCCGCTAGTTACTACAGTATATATCTACCATAATGGACAAACAAGTTTCCTACCATTTCTTCAGCCAGCCTGATTGATATGGGCATCCTGAGGCAATGTAGCAATTGCCTCATGTATACTGACAACTAATTACTCCTAAAACAAATACAACATGTGAGAGATGTACCCATACTATGAATTTGGAATCAATTCTCTCACATAGCAAACCAGATTTCACCTCTTGCACATAAGTTTACAACACATAAAACCACATACTCTGAGGTACTTGCTAGAAGGCTACCTAAAGATCAGAGACCTCCCAAGCGCAAACTACTGTGCACACTGCATACCCAACACAATCCTCTACACATAATAATATGCACAGCACTGTCTCAGCCAATAAGCCCCCAAGTCAAAACATCTCAAAATCAAATGTCTTGGTCATAGTGACTCCATAGTGAGACGCACAGATGTCCCCCCTCACCAGGCTGGACAAAGAGGTCGTCATGGTCAGCTGCCTATCAGATGCCAAGATCTGTCAGATCACACACATGCATTCAAGTATGACTTTGTCATAGTCCATGTTGGAGTGAATGACTTGAGACACACCTCACTGGACTACATGACGCTCGACATGACTGAGGTATCAGATTTTGTGTCCCAGGCAGGTATGTCCCTAGCCCTAAGCAGCATTCTACCTTCACCCAGGATGATGCCTCAATATTAACAAAAAAATGGATGAGTTCTAAGATGGCTGCACACTGAGTAACAGCTTGTTTCTAGCTCTCCCAGTGTGAAAAAAGAAACTTAGCAGAGAAAGCCAGTACACTTATGTTTATGGGTGAATTTCAGCATCTGGCTAGCATGTACACTGTCTGGATGCCAGGAATAAAGAAATGCAGAAGACTTGGAAAAAATCGACTACTAAAAGTGAGGAAGAAACACTGACTTGGGAAGAGTTCTTCAGCTGCTCAGCAAAAGCTAATGCAACCTTCAGACATGACTTCCAATAACCTACATGATATAAGACAATTGCATAGAGACCTGGTTAAAATGAACAAAACACTGCTAGAGTATATTAACACAAACAACAAAAGGTTGGAAAAAGTGGAAGAAGCTTTAAATAGATATTCAGATGAGATGAGAAAGCTGCAAAAAAAAAAAAAAAAAAATCAGAAGCTGAAATGAAGAAAATGCTGGCTGAATATGAGACTGCTCCGGAAGAGATGTTTCAAAAAAACAATAGAATTAGAGGACAGAGCACATACAGAAAACCTGAGATTTTCAGCTATACCAGAGAAGCTGTAAGGAACAGACTGCATTAATTTTATGAAAGCACAAATAAGCAACTAGACTGGTACTCCACAGCAGGAGTTGTTAGTTGAAAGGGGACATTGTGTGTATGCTCCAAACCTGGCTATGAGAACGCAACCTAAATCTTTAATAGCAAAGATGCAATCCTACCAGCAGAACGAGTTCATTCTGACAAAACTGGCACTAAAACAAAATATTAAAAGTGGGAGATAAGAGTGTTTGTGGAGAATAATTACTCATTGTACATCAAGCAAAACAGGAGTGAATTCATTCCACTATTCAGGGAATGTCAAGAAGCAGGTGTGAGATTCAAACTACTGTATCCAGCTGTCTTCAAGGTATTATTCCCTGGGGGGAAATCATTTTTTGATGAAGTATACTCTATGGAGGAAAAACAAAAGTTTGTCCAACAAAATGTGAGCTGTGAAACAAGAGATTTTGCTTCTTGTTGTTCTGGTAATAAAGACTACAGAGAGACTCTACGTGTGAAACCTTTTCTACTGTTTCAACGGAAAATGTTGGAGAAGAAAGGGAGTATGAGACTTGACTAGAAGAATCAACAGTAAGTTGGAAATGAAGCAGAGACAGGATCTGGGAGATGGACATGAACAGTAATAAAACCAGTAACAATGTGGTATTACAATGCAATAAGTATATTTGTGAAATATGACAGAACAAAAAAAATCTGGAAATATTGGACTTTTTCAGAACTGTTTGGACTTCTGGGGGACTCTAAAATATATGCCCTACTTCATATTATTAATGCTAGGAAAAATGCTTTGGGGAAGGGAGGGGGGGTTAACTGTATATAAAGAAAACATGTTTTTCTTACTAGAACTATTTTGGTGGTGTATGCTTTTCTTTGCATGCTATAATTTACAGTTTTCTCAGTTAAAGTGTAATGGGGATTGCAAATAGGTAATGCTGTTCTTTTTTCTTCCTTTCTCTCTTCTCTCCTTGTTCAGTTTTAAGAAATGCAGGCACTGCAATGTAAAAAAAACCTGCTTAAAACAGCATGACAAAGAAGAGTTAATGTGCTTTTTCTCATTCTTGCATGGGGGAATGACTAGTCTGAGAACCTTCAACTGATTCAGTAACAAGTTTTAAGAAAAAGCAAGTAAATGAAAAAGAACACTGAATATTAATGAGGCTTTTTTTCTAGCGAATGAATGCACACTTAGTAGCAATTCTGTATCTGGCCCTCACGTCTCCATGGAAACAATCTGATAAAGAGAATGATAGTCTGGTTCTCATTTCCCTATGGAGATAATCTGACAATGAGAAACTGGTTGCCTGGTTCTCAACTCCATGGAGACAATCTGATAAAGAGAAACTAGTTACAGTCTGGTGGAGTGTGATTGGCTGGGGGATAATGTTCTCTGAAAGCATTCAGGGGATTCCCAGCTGGGAGAGCTATAAAGATAAGACAAAACCAGATAGCACTTAGTAGAAGCAAAGGCTGTACCATGCATCTTAGCACAGATAACCTTTCTTTTAGGTGAACTCAAGTCTAAGTGTGGCTTTCAGTTTGGGAAACTTGTTACTATTATGAGGGTAAAACTTCAATATCTGGAGATGTATGTAGTTTTCTGTGTTAGTATTAAATTAATAAGTTTTAGAGGGTATTTTGTTTTTCTGTTTGACGGCTTTCAATAAAACAAAAAGTTTTGTTAAGATGTGATATAGGCTCAAATGAATATGACAAGAAACAACTATAAAAAAGTTTAACCTGCCAAACAGTGTATGCATAACATAAAAGCTGGAAGGAGACATTTAATAAAAAGGCATTATACATAAAAAGGTGGCAATAATAACTTTTAAATACAATGATGACTTCAGTAATGTCTTTAAATGTCAATGGTCTCTCAGATAAATACAAAAAAGAAAGAATAGTGAACTAGATTAAAAATTTAGAGTACAAATAGCTATGCTATTGGAGACGCACCTGGAAAGAACTAAACATGTGAATTCAATAAAGAAAGGTTTTCCAGATGGTTATTCAGTGGAACAGTTGGGTGATTGCAGGAGAAGCTCTAACAATGACAGAAGAGGATAAAAAGATAACAATGACAAATATGTAGTGCTAAGAGACTACTGGTAGGGAAGCATGATTACAGTGGCAATAATTTATATTTCACCTAAAACTGCTGCAATGGAGCTTAAGAAATGATCAGTTTCAGCAAGGAATATTAATTACAGGTGGAGACTGGAATTTGATTTCCAGCAGTGAGGATGTGGGGCGGGGGCAGTAGGGAAAGTATAACAAAGGAGGGTACACTTTTGAAGAAATGTAGGAAAATATTTGGGATGAAATATGTGAATTCAGTAAAAGGAGTTTGGAGTGAATTAAAATATTGCTCCCCAAGATATAAAAATTGGGCTAGGCTAGACAAAAATTACATTTCACAGGAACACTGTATTTAATTCAACGTCTTGATACACACCCAATAACTATTTCAGATCATGTTCCAATAATAACTAAAATAAAAACACAGGGTAATGAAATAAAAATGAGACACTGGCACCTTCCCACCTATCTTTTGAAGAGAGAAAAATTTAAGGAATGGGTAGTGGAGATCATTCAGGAGCAATTCGAGAGGATAGAAATTAATGCTGAAAATTATAGCTAATGAGTGGGATAAAATTAAGGTGGAGTTTAAAAATAGGGTGGAAATACAAGAAAGGCAGCCGTGGTTAAGAAGTAACAAGAATTACTTAGGGGGACTGACAAATGTTAAAGTATTGCAGAATAGGGGGAATCTCATAGAATAAGAGGAGGATTAACAGCAGAAAGCTAAGCAGAAAATAAGGGATTACCTCAATAATATACACGAGTTTAGAAAGATTGCTGTTAAGCAACTGTTTTTGATAACACTTTAGCAAAAAAACTTTTAGCACAACTTCTCAGGCAACAAAAAGTACAAAGGGCTGTTTCCAAGCTTAGGGAACCTATAACAAGGAAGGTAACAAGAGACACTGTACATGTATTAGAAATATTTTGGAAATTCTATGAAAATCTGTATAAACAGAGAAATACAGAAATCAAGAAAAATGGAAATGTTTATGGAAGAATTAAATATGCCAAGGTTAGAGGTAGATGAGGCTCAATTACCAACTCTTAGGACAGGGTGAGAGGAGATAAAATGGTGATGTATAACCAATATACAGGAAAGTCCCCAGAAATAGATGGTATTCCTGTGGAACTTTGTAAGCTAGGAGGGGAAAAACCTGATAAAAATCTGGAAGGTTTTAACAGTATTTTAAGAGAAGAATTACCAACATCCTGGAATAAATCAGTGGTAGCTGTAATACCTAAAGAGGGTAAAGATACATCAGATTCAGCTTTATACAGGCCCACTTCAATACTAAACTGTGATTATAAAGTGTTCATGTCTATAATGGCTAAAAGAATGGCAAAACTTAATGCCAAAATTGACAGACATGGATCAATGTGGGTTTGTGGAGGACAGACAAACATTTGACAACATTAATAGAACATTGATGATCCAGAGGGAAGGAGAATGTAAGAAAATACTACTGTTGTTGGTGGGTCCTGATGCACAGAAAGCATTTGACAGTGTATGCTGGGACTTAATGAGCAGGGTGATGGAAGCATTTGCATTTCCTGAAAAAAAAATTAAGGTTAATTAGGAGGATATATGAGAGATCAGATGTGAAGATTAAAGTGGGTGGGGGTCCTCTCTGATGACTTCTGCTTGAGCAGAGGAACCAGGCAGGGGAGTCTTTTCATTTTTGTCACTTATGTTATTTAGAACCACTGGCAAAGAAAATAAGGGACTCAGAAATTCAAGGATATAATTAGTATGGTAGTCAAGAAAACATGACTATTTGCAGATGACATTATTTTATACCTGACAAAACCAGAAAGAGACATTACAAGTTTTGTGGAATATCTTATGACAATTTCAAATCTTTTTGGGATACAAAATTAATTACGCTAAAGCAAAGGGAAAAGCAGTAAATTAACTACCCACATATGAATTGGTTCAGCAACATCCATATTTATTAGACATGTTAAAATGAAGTACTTAGGAGTATGGATTAAAAGTGGTTCTGATGTGACAGCTAAGGATATGTGGGAAGAGACTAAACAAAAGATAATACAAAAACCAAGGAAAAGGAAGCTTTGTTATATGAATATGAATAGTAAGATACAAGCAGTTAAAACAATTTAGTCCCATTAGTCTTATACGCAGGGCAGGCATATTTTTATCAACCAGAGGAGAAGTTGTGGATAGCAATTAATAAAGAGCTGAAGGACTTTATAAGGGAAGGGAAGACGGTGACAGTCAAGTGAGATAAGCAGATTCCTCCAGTAGATAAGGGCGGATTGGGATTACCCAATCTGAAGGGATATTTCCGAGCTACACAGTTAAGGCTCCTATACACAGCACAAGCAGAAAACTATAATTCAAAGTGTAAAGGGATGATGATGAAACAGGGGGAAAGCTCAAGAAACAAGGAGAGACTGGGATTTTGGAAGCAGACCTTTAAGGAGAATACCAGTCACACAGAAGATTATATCTATAAAGCAGAAGAAAGTATTCTAAGAAGTAAGCCAATACAGGAATGGAGAAAGAAGACTAATAGGGATGACTGCAATTAGGGATACAGGCAATAGGCAAGAGGAGGCTGGAATTTACTGGAGAAAACTGGCAAAGGAACCAAGGTATTGGGAGCAAATAACTAGAGAGGAAAGATGATAGAATGGGAAGACACCAATAATTTATTCGGATTGCAGGTTAGAAAATTGCCTTCCCTATCAAAGATTGATATCGGAGTACAGGCAAAGAGGAAAAAAAAGTAGGGGGATCCTAAATGAGAGACCACCATTGGTAGAGTTTTTAGTAGAATAATTAGTACTGCATATAAAATATTGCAGGGTAACTATAAGAATCAATCAGAAGAGATCAGAAAGGATCGGGAAGAGAGACCGAATAAGCAATTCACAAAGAAACAATGGGAGGATATATGTATGTCTCCCAAATATGCAACAAAATCAAGATGATTTAGGATTTTTGTTGGAAATGTTTTCGTAGACATTTTTATACCCAAGTAGACTCCAGAGAAGTTTTCCTCAGGTAGACAGCAAATCTTGGAGGTGTGACAGGGAACAAAGAGGTAATTGGTAACATATTTTCTGGGAGTGCAGTTAGTTGGCAGACTAAGGATTCCCTGCGGGATGCACTGTCAGAGATGCTGGGTGGGCAGACTGGTGTGACAAGGGAGGTGAGTTTTGTCAGCTATGATACAGAATCGGAATTGCCTAGGCATGGTAAGGCCTTGCTGTGTTATGGTGGCTGCCAAAAAAGCAATTACTAGAAAATGGAAATCAAAATCTAAACCAACTATACTGGAAGTAGTGAATATAGTAACAGAGATAAAACAACTGGAATTGAGATCTTTAGAAAATGGTAAAAGCAAACTACATATGAAAAAATGGGAAATGTAGGAACAATACATACAGGGGAGGAATGAGGTGTAAAAGAAGGCAGGACTTAAATGAGCTATATAATGTTTGACTGAAAACGATTGGGTAGATTATAAGTGATGTACAATGTTTGCAACTGGGAGTGTGTTAGTATGGTTTGTGATGTAAAATACTTGCAACTAGGATTATGTCGGTGTAGTTTGTTTTCATTTATGTATGATTGCCTATGTCATAAGAGATGGTTTAATAAAGATATTTCTTGTTCAAAAAGGGGGGGAGGCAGGAATTGAATAATTTATGTTACGTTGCTTAAATTATATAATATACAGCAACATATGTGAAGTATAATAATTGTAAAAGTGAACTTGTTAATACAGTACATTTACTTTTACATAAATGTAAACTTGGCTATGTCACAAGGCATAATTCAATAAATGTGTTTAAAAATGATGAAAGCTACGAATAATAAAACTGCAGATATAAACTTGTTTTATTTTTTCATTAGCAAATGTCCAGTGGGAGTCAAGACGTCTACAACTGAAGGCAGGTGTACATTGTTTTGAGTGAAATTTATAAAGATTCATTTGCTGATGAGTTTTCTGTGGAGATGAGCTGTTTGTAGGTGTAAGCAATTAATCTTCAGATTCTGAGCATTCTTTGCTGAGAGAAATACAAATTTAAAGGTACAATGGCAAGCACTTCAGTGAAAAAGTTTGAAATTATGGAAAATTAATAAGAGATAACAGCCTTAATACATTAATTCACGCAATACAACAGTGTAGAATTTAGTTTTAATTAAAGACAACCAGTGAATATTTTGTTAGGGCAAAAAGTTGATATTTTCTGAAAGCATACAGGGTATTTTTCACTTTTCAGGGGGGGTGGACTAGAGATAAGAAAAGAACAGAGTGCAATCAGCAAAAGTGGGATCACAGGCTGTAGCATATGTTTAGACATAGCTTTAGTCGAGTGACCCTTAAGTTTGCAAGGAAAAGCCTTCCCTTTCAAACCATATCCAAATGAACTGCAATCAGACAGCCACTCAGATACAGTAGAATTAGACAATGGCTTTCCCAAGCGGTTCTTTGAAAGGCAGATGAACAACTGATTACACTTTCTGAAGGAATTGGTTCTATCCAAATAAAATGTCAATTGCCCATGAACATCGAGACAATGAAGCAAATATTCCTTTGTTTGAAAACTCAGGCAAAAATTAGAAGTTATGTACCTACCATAACGTTCCATGTTAGTTGTCTTCTTCTCGCCTTCTTTCTTGCTGGATGGGTTCGGAGCCGAACCTCGGCTCCGACTCTGCCACTCTAAAAGCTCGAGAGCTAGTTCCACCGGCTCGAGGCTCCCCTATATCCCACAATGCTAGGCGGTAACTCCTCAGATCTCGTTTGAAAGCTAGGCCAAGCAAGAAAAAACTCCATAACATAGAGAAAGGTAACCCACCTCTATAAGGCTGAGTGTGAGGTGTCCTAAACCTAACAGAGGAATATATAGAGGTGGTAGCATGGGAGAAAGATAAAGAGGTCACAAGACAATCTCCTCTAGGTCTGTCCAGGCTATGGGGGAAGGAGGGTGGGGCCAAGAAAGAAGGCGAGAAGAAGACAACTAACATGGAACGTTATGGTAGGTACATAACTTCTAAATGTTAAGTTGTCTATCTCGCCTTCATTCTTGCTGGATGGGACCGCGTCCCTAGCACCTTGTCCCGGGTGGCCTATCGGAACAGACTCTTGAGTACAGTGGAACCAAAGTTGGCTCGGCTTCTAGAGGCTAAGTCCAACTTATAATGAGATATGAAGGTATGGGGAGAAGCCCAAGTAGCTGCAGAACAAATTGAATCAATAGGCAGTCTGTCTTGAAAAGCTATAGATGTGGCTAAAGCTCTAGTCGAATGAGCCCTGGGTTTGGATGACAGCTGTTGATGTCTGATCTCATAAACAAGGGTAATCAGCAGTAAGCCATCTAGAGAGAGACACCTTAGAAACTGGAAGGCCCATTCTACCTTCTGCATAGGACACAAACAGTTGATCGGATTTCCTGGATTGTTTGGTCCTGTCTAAATAGTACCTAAGTTGGCGATGAACGTCCAAGCAGTGTAATCTCTGCGCTGATCTGTTCGAATAGTTAGGGAAGAAAAATGGAAGATCAATGGTTTGATTCAAATTTGCTGGTGAAGCTACCTTAGGCAAAAAGGACGGGTTAGTACGTAAAGATACCCTATCCTTATGAAACAATAGATAAGGGGGTCGACTACACAGAGCATGGAGTTCAGAGACTCTTCGAGCTGAAGTGATAGCTACCAGAAAGAGTGTTTTCCAAGATAGTAACTTCATTGAGCATGAAGCCGTGGGTTCAAAGGGGGAAAGAATTAAGGACGCCAGAACCAAGTTGAGATCCCATTGAGGAGGAGGATCCCTGATAGGTGGTTTGAGGAGAAAAACTCCCTTTAGAAAAGCTTTGCAGAGCTTGTGAGACATAATGGAAGACTCTGAGACACCGACATGAAAGTTAGATATAGCCGCCAATTGAACCTTGATGGTGGACGGAGACGAACCTGAGTGGAAAAGTTCGGCTAGAAAATCCAAAACAGACTGAATAAAAGCAGTGAAAGGATCTATATCCTTTGACTGTGCCCAACAGGAAAAACGTTTCCACTTACTATTATAAATCTTCCGAGTGGAGGATTTATGAGAGGCTATCAAAATATCGCAAACTGAGTGAGATATTAGAGGAAGCCTGGCTAAAGTTGGAATTGGAGAAACCACGCTGTGAGGTTCAGAGAAGGGAGGGAGCGGTGCAACTGACCCGACTGATGGGTCAGGAGGTCTGGAACTGGGTCCAGATGCCAGGGTTGCTCCAACAGATAACGGTGAAGAAAAGGGAACCAAACCTGTCGAGGCCAGTAAGGGGCAATGAGGATCATGGAAGCTTTCTGAGCGATGGCTTTCTGAATTAGTTGAGATATCAGTGGGAAGGGTGGAAAGGCATACAGAAGTCCCCGGGGCCAATCATGGACTAGAGCGTCTCTGCTGGGGTGGCCTGGTTGGGGAAAGAGGGTGAAGAAATAGTCACACTTGCTGTTTTGGAGAGTAGCAAAAAGGTCGCAGCAAGGCCGGCCCCACTTTTGAAAAACTTTCTCCAACACTGAATTCTTCAGAGACCACTCGTGAGGCATGAGAATAGCTCTGCTCAATTTGTCCACAATCACATTGGACTTCTCAGGAATGTGCGTTGCTAACAGAAACCGCTGAGAAGAAATCGCCCATTGCCACAGTCTGAGTGCCTCTCGACATAGGGGGTAAGATCTGGTTCCACCTTGTTTATTGATGTACCACACTACAGACATATTGTCTGTCTGAATTGCTATAGTTCCCTTGGGAAGAGAGTCTTGTAAGGCTTGCAACGCTAGAAGCACTGCTCTCATCTCTAGGACATTTATGTGCAAGTGGCACTCGAAAGGTTGCCACATGCCTTGGACCGTCCTGCCCTGGTAATGCCCCCCCCACCCATCAGGGAGGCGTCCGTTGTCAATGTAGCAACCGGAGGGGGAGGAACAAAAGGTCTCTCTAGGAAGAGCTGGGGAGATGTGATCCACCAAGAGATGATTCTTGCACGATTGTGTTATCCGAATAGGATGGGACATTGGAAGTCGCTGGAAAGACCATTGTGTGAAGAGCATCCATTGTAAGATTCTCATGTGGAAGCGAGCTAATGGTAGAAGAGGGATGGCCGCCGCCATTATCCCTAAGACCTTCACGATCAGTCTGGCTTTGACTTTGTTGCTCTGCAAGACAAGAGAGACTTGTCTGTGTATGTCTGCTATTCTCTGCTCTGTGAGTCTGGCTGACATGTTGACTGTGTCTAGATTTGCGCCTATGAAGGTAATAACACGACAAGGCGACAAGACAGACTTTTCGTAATTTATTGAAATGCCTAGTGTTTGACATGTGTGTAAGGTGTAGTCTCTGGCAAGAAGGAGAAGATGCTTGGTGGGGGCTGTTAGGAGCCAGTCGTCTAAATATGGAAACACCTGGAATCCTTGTTGTCTCAGCTGAGAGGTGACCACTGCCATGCATTTGGTAAACACTCGGGGGGCTGTAGTGAGACCAAAGGGCAGGGCCCTGAACTGAAAATGACTGGTTCTCAGCCTGAAGCGGAGAAATCTCCTGGAGCGTCGGTTCATTCTGATGTGATAGTACGCATCCTGGAGATCTATAGAGCACATCCAGTTGTCCCGCCCCAGAAGGGGCAGAATGGACTGCAGCGTGACCATCTGAAATTTTGTTTTCTTGACAAACTTGTTCAAGTTGCTGAGATCCAAAATAGGTCTCCAGTCCCCTGTTTTCTTTGGAACCAAAAAGAATTTGGAGTAGATTCCGGATCCTTGTTGGTCTGCTGTAACTGGTTGAATAGCTCTTTTTGCTAGCAGCTTTGAAATTTCTAATGCTGCTTGCTCCCTTTGACTGGGTGGAACGTCTGGAAGGGATTTTCCGGAGTGCTTTGGAATGCGAAAGAAAGGGATTTTGTAGCCTTCGGAAATGATAGACTGTACCCATTTGTCTTGAGTAAGGGAAAGCCAGGCTTCTGGGTACAAAGATAATCTTCCCCCGACTGCCTCCGAAGGTGGACAGTCGTGCAACACCTCAGGGATGCTGAAAGGGCTTGTCATAGAAGGATTCTCGACTGCCCTGATTCTGCGGGCCCCCTCTGCCTCTAGGACGGCGTCTATTATTATTGTTCCCCCCTCTGCCTCTAGGGGGGAACCGACTCTGTGCGTCAGGCAAAACTCCTTGTGGTTGTTTGCGGAACCACATCTTTCCCCCCTTCTGGCCTTTGGGGTAAGGCCTAGAAGGAGTAGAAAAACGGACTCTGACGGCAGAGAGAGTCTTGCCATCAGTCTCGCACCTAGTCAGGGTTTCCTTCACTTGAGGACCAAAGAGGGATGATCCATCAAAAGGGGAGTTAGTGAAGGACGCCTTGAAAGGGTCCGCAAAGTTACACAGCCGCATCCAGGCGTGCCGACGTAACGCCACACCTGTACCTGCCGCTCTACTCACCCCATCCGCCGCGTATGAAAGAAGGGGCATGGAGGAGTTAGCTATTGAGTTGAGGGTCGCTAGCTGAGAGTTCATCCTATCCTGAAAACCCGCAGCTGTTGGATCCTTTAACATTTCACTCGCTTCCTTGAGCAAATCCCTCTGGAGACGAGTGAAATGACACAGGTAATTCAGCGAGCGCACAGAAAAGGTCGCTGACGAGAACATCCGCTTCCCGTACCTGTCCATAGTCCTAGACTCCTTGTTAGGAGGATGAACAGGCACTGAAGGATCAGCAAGCTCCTTCTTGGTGGCTGCAGCCACCACCATAGCATCAACAGAGATGCCTTTGGTCAAGAATTCTTTGTCTTTGGGGGCAGTGATAAATTTTGATGGTCTCCTGGGGGTGGGTTCCACTGAGTCAGGAGCCGTCCAGACCTTCCTCGCCACCACTTCCATGAGGGGGGTCAAAGGGAGGGGACACCCAGGAGGTGGAAGGGCGAGAGCCAAACGCCTCAAGATACACGGATTCATCCTCTGAAGGGTTGAGGGCTGGCCAATTCCCCCTCTGTTTTAAGATTTCAAGGATGTCTGCAAATGAGACATCTTCAGAGGGGGAACGAGGGGAACCTTCAGAATCCTCTAAATCAGTGTCAGAGGTGACAGACTCAGGGGAGTCTATGTGCTTCCTCTTGCACTGCCTCTTCCTAGGGGGCTCTCCTACAGGGTCAGGAGAGGCCTCGGAAGAGGAGGAGATCCCCACTGGGGATACTTGAGTAGCGGGCGCTCTACGATCCGGGATGAGGGAGTGAGAAGAAATCACCGCAGGCACCGTGGAGGGAGGGGCAGATGGAGCCGACTGTGGGGTTGAACCAGGTTCCAACACGCTCCTCATGACCTCGAAGGTACCCCTGTCAGGCAGAGCCAGAGGTCTCCGCTCCGAAAAGCTGAAAACCTCCCCCAGCACCGACAGTGATGGCTCCAAGGTCGATGTCGGAGCCGAACTCACCAGCGCCAAAGCACCGAGAGGGAGAGCGGGGTCGGACAAGTGTCCGATGCCACTCGCCCCCTCGGAGCCAACGAGGGAAGTCTGGCGCCGAGATTCTTCCAAAGAAGACATCGGAGCAGATGACGGCACCGAAGACAAAGGTATCGGTTCCGACGCACCCACAGTCTCGGGTCCGAGCTGCCCCGGCTCCGAACTAAAGAGAGTCAGAAGAGGAACATTCTGAGTGACAGGATTAGCCATTGACTGTTGAGTCGGGCTCTGAAGCATTTGGGCCAGTGCCTTGGACTTAAGAAGTCGACTCTCTACCCTCTGAAGGTCATGATCTGACAGTCTCGACGACCTAGAGGAGTGAGATCTATGGCTCCGTTCAGACAACAATGGAGATGCTGGAGCCGAATGAACGGAGCCGATAGATGGTGACCTGGACCTCTTTCTAGAAGTCGGTTCCAATAACCTTATCGGAGCCGACTCAGCAGTGACTACCTCGGCTCCGGCCGGAGCCGAGGAACAGTGGGAACATGTGTTCGAGAATCATCGGCTCCAGCCGAAGCCGATGTTCGAACAGGTTTCGAAGCCCCCGCAGACGACTCAGATACAGGAGCCGACGGTCTGGTAGGCTTGGAGGGTTTCCCCAAAGATCGAGTCGGGGGACCCTCAGGCTTCAATAAGCCCCTTAAAATAAGCTTATTTTTTCGCTCCTGCAGGAGTCTAGGGCTGAAACCATGGCAAACAGCACATGAGTCCTGCAGGTGCAAAGGTCCCAGGCAGTATACACAAGAAGTGTGACCATCTGTCAGAGACATCTTCTGACAGCACGAGTCACACTTCTTAAAGCCTGAGACCTTCGATTCTTTAGACATTTCTAAAGAAGGTAGTGTAATCACTCACACACAGATTACACTAATTGAAATTAAACTAAATTAAACTAAATAATTCCCTACAGAAAACACAGTCATTCCAACTACTAGGAAGGGAGGGATGGGGCCTAAAGGCCTAAGGGAAGAACTCTTGAAAGTTCTTGGAAAAAAAGGGGGAGAATTTGCAAGGGAATGGTAAAGAAACTACCTAAAAAAGTAATTAATACAGAAAAACTAACTTAAAGGGGGTCTATCTTAGTTAAACTTTGTTTTAAAGCAACTAACCTGAAGAGCCGGTTGGAAGAGCACCTCGATCGCTATAGCGGCAAACGAGATCTGAGGAGTTATCGCCTAGCATTGTGGGATATAGGGAAGCCTCGAGCCAGTGGAACTAGCTCTCGAGCTTTTAGAGTGGCCGAGTCGAGCCGAGGTTCGGCTCCGAACCCATCCAGCAAGAATGGAGGCGAGATAGACAACTTAACATCATTGGTTAAGTGAATGGCCTGATTTAATTCCATCTTTATAAATGTCTCCTTGACCTAGCACATCTTTTCCTTCTCTATACAGATATGGTATTATTTCAAAAAACATCTCAGTCTCCAGATATTTATTTATTTGACATTTGTTGACTGGGATAGTCTAACTGGGCTATAGCCCTTTTTCAGCAGAGGGCCTGGGAGAAAAGCTCCACAGTACAACTATACAAGAAAGTTACATGATAAAGTAAAGTACAATACAATACATTAAGCAAAATATCCATTAACAGTATAAGTAAAGAAAAAAAAAGCAAAAGAAACGTTTATATAATGTAGTAAGTGAGAAAACGGGTAATAGCAAAAAGCTGGCTAAAACATATTTGGACTATTTTTAGTGTATAACTGTAGTATTTCAAGCAGTTTCTTTTGTAGTCTACAGGAGGTGTAGAGATTAAATACGAAAGCCATGGTGCAAGACAAAACTGCAGGTAGCAGGATTCCAGGACTAAGAAGTGAGAGAGTATGGAGAATAGCAAGTGACTGTCTTGTCATAATAGGTTAGTTACAATAAGATAAAACTGAGTAAAGGGAGGAAATTAAGGAAAGGAGAAAGTAGTGGAGGAGTAAGGACTGGGTTCAGGTGGGATAGTTACAATGACAGGTCCAGGTGCTGTTTAGGTAATGTTTGAGTGTTTTCTTGAATTCATGGACATGGGTAATATTTCTGAGGGTCATGAGAAACTTGTTCCATTGAATAGCGGGAGAATAGCTGTGTAGATTCTGTCCAACAGATTTTTCTAGGTTTGAGAATTTGTAAGAGACATTTGTCAGAGCTTCTGAGGGATCGAGGGGTGTACAGAGGGAGATGCTGGGGCAGGAGGAGGATTTGTTCTGGATAGAGTGGATGATGAGAAGTTGAGTAAATAAGAGTTGGTTAGGAAACTCTAGCCAGCTGAGTGTCCTGAGAGCGTGACAGTGGTGTGATTTAAAAGGCAGATTAGCAGCAAATTTAGCAACTTTGTTGTATGTGGTTTCCAGTCTGAAGAGTAGTGAAGACTAAGTTAATTACGATTTGCGAGCTATGGAAGAGGCTGGGGAGAAGATAGAAGAGGCTGGGGAAAAGGTAAGCTTGGGCTACTGAGATTTTGGAGTCAAGGGTGAGGAACCTTTTGTTTCTATATCGTACGCCAAGCTTATGGTGGGTTTTCTTGACACAGTAAAGTACATGGAGGTCAAATTTGCGCTGGTCTAGGATTGCTCCAAGGAGTTTTTGTGGGTTTCAGCAATGATAGTAGTGCCGTTAAGGGAAGAGATGGTAAATGAGGATTTGAGGTGGTAGAGGGATTTTGGGAACGGTACAAGTTTTGCCTTTCTGAGGTTAAGTATGAGTTGGTTGTTAGTAAGCCAAGTTTTAGTAAAGTTGAAAGTATTTTGTGTAAGGGTCGGTAGATCAGATGGGTTGTCAGCAATGGAGAGGATTGTGGAGTCGTCTGCATACTGTATGAGAGATAACTGGGAACAGGATTTGTGTAGTTTAGTGAAGATGTTAAAACGAAGGGGGCCAAGAACTGAGCCTTGTGGGACACCCATTTTGATGGGGAGAAAGGAGCAGACAGCCATTTGAAGGACTGCTGCCTTTTTGTGAGGAAGCTGTTAAACCAAGAGATAGTTGCTGTGGAGAGATTGAGTTGGGAACGTTTGGAGAGGAGGATGGGGTGGGAGACGGTTTCAAAGGCTTTGGACAGACCTAAAAAGAGACAGGACACTAGTTTGTTATTGTCTCTTTCTAGGGCGATGGCGTTAGTAAAGGAAATAGTAGTAGTAGTGGTGCTGTGGTGGCAGTGGAAGCCATGCTGGGTAAGGGTGATCAGGTTTTCTTGAGTGAGACAGGCCATGATTTGTTTGTAAACACAGTGTTTTGAGAATTTGAGAGAGGGGAAAAAGTATGGCAATAGTTTGACAATTAGAAAGCTCTATGGAATTTCCACCTTTGTAGATAGGTATGGTATGGATTTTTTTCCAGAGAATAGGGACAGTGGATTCTATGAGTGATTTATGAGTATGGTGAAAGGATATGCTATAGATATAGCATCAGTCTTTTGGAAGAGAGCTGGAAATTTATTAACTGATAAAGAACATGGTTTAAGTTTGAGGGGAAGATTTTTAATGTAGCTGGTAGGAACTGGGTTTAGTAAGAAGGGGAGTTTTGTAGTTGGGGGGTGGTGGGAGATGAGGGAATGGTTGGGCTGGAAGTCTGCATGAGTTTACTGACGGTATCAATGAACTATGAATTGAAAATGGATGCACTTTCTTGGTGTGTGTTATTGGGGCAGGGTTGAGAGTTGAGGGATTTCGTGGGGGGAGAATTTGGTTGATAATATTCCAGAACTTTTGGGGGTTTCTGTAGTTTGGGGTGTGTGGTAGAGGTTCTTTTTATCATTGTCAATGTGCTTTTTGAGCAGTCTGAAGTTCCCTATATTTTTGATAGTTTGTGGGAGATTTGGTCTTAGTCCAGAGTATCCAAGAAGAATCTCTATTTTGGATAAGAGACTGAGTAGGATTAGTGAGCTAGGGAGAATATCGAGATTTGACAATAACTGTTCTGGGAGTGGCAAGAGAGTTCAGTGTGTTAAGAAAGATGGAAGTGAATTGTAGAAAAGCTTCATCAAATGGTAGAACTGTCAGGAAGGACCAGTCTATAGCGGATAGAGAATTATTAAATGTCTCAGGGTCGAAGTCAGTTAGCATTCAGCATTCTTTAAATTTATGAGGTCTAGAGAGGTGGGAGGGAGAATCTTAGGATGTGTATTGGACAATGATCGCTAATACAGTCAGGTAGAGATTCAGAGTGGTGACAGAGGTTAGGATTAGAGACAAGAATCCAGTCGATGATAGAACTGGTATTAGTGGGTTTATGATGAAAAGTGGAAGATGTAAGTTGGGTATAGCCATATAGGTTTATGCTGGTGGTAGGGGAGTTAGAGCAGAGGGTTAGTCAACTGATGTTAACATCACCTAGTATTGTACATCTACAACCACAACTCCTCCACAGAAAACACTCTCTTTAATACCTTGGCATTTAGCTTGACCACTTCCATTAGCTTTTCCCTCCACTTTAACTCTCTCCTATTTTGGGCCAATAAGATCTCCCTTTTCTCACTAAAACCTCCACATCAGTCATAAGCAAAGGCAATCTACTCTCCCAAGTTCAATTCCTTAACAAGATTCCTCTTACAGCCTCAGAAATAACAACCACTTTGCCCCCACACCACAACGCGCCCCCCCCCCCCAAAAAAACTAAACTCCACTATGCAGATCAAAGTTTTTGTGCAACAGGTCCAAAACTCTAGAAAAGTATTCCCTCGACAAATAAAATACACAGTCTTACCCAATATTTAGGAATCGACTAAAGGCCCACCTCTTCCCATAAACAAAATGCCACTGCCTCTCATCCAGCCATGTCATCGAACCAGAGACGCATCTCTCTCTCCATCTTACTAGCGTCACTCTTAACTCATGCTTCATAAGACAGCTTCTACTGCGCCAATTTTAACTTCTTATTCACATAATTTTTGCTTCATACAACTTCTCATTCTATTTACATCCTCAAAGTGCTTCCACTCAACTCAACTATCCTATCATTCCCACTTCACTTTCTACAGATGATTGGTTCTGAATTGTGTAAACATCGATTATAGCTGTAAATACTCTATATTTTTATTATTAGCCGATAATGGTATTTTACAAATACATATTTTCATTATGCTCTCATTTTTCATTAAACATAATCCTGATTTTCTTTGTAATTACTGTGCTGAGACTGAAACTGGTCACTTGTGATCAGAGCTCTACCACAGTAAAAACAGATAAAGCAACCTTAGCACTTCAATGCATAAAATACAACAGTGCACAATTCTGTTGTTTACTTAAGGGTACCAATGTATGTTCGATTAAGGTTAAAAATTAATGCTTACTGAAAGCATGCAGGCTATTTTTCACACCAGGGGAAGGGAATAGAGATAAGGCAAGAACAGACAGTAAGCTGTGAAAGAGGCATTAATGTCTCTAACATATATATTAACACTGTTAACCTTAACTTTAAAATAGCTAACACCTGTGGGTGCAGCCTTTGATCTGGGCCTACAGATATCTGGAAGGACAGACTTCTTTTTTTGGAAAGTGTTTACATTTGTGTTTGTTGCAAATTAGAAGCTTTTGTTTTAATGAAATTAGGTGTTCATGTCCTGATCATGTCCTGATCACTTTTATTGAATCAGAAGGTCTGGGAACTGTGACGGGTTCAAATAGAGACAACTACATACAGGATCAGTCTGCCACTTAATAAAAGGAACTGCCAAGTATAATATGTGGGAGTAATAGCTTTTTTTATCCAAATTAACAAAAATGGCCTTAGAGATAGACAGAAAAAGCAAAGAGTGCCGAATTACATTAAGTGTAGGGTGCAAATAATAATATTACATGGCAAGTACTTGGATAAAATGAGCATATGTCATGAATTTGACAAAGAAAAGATTTCAGGGTGGACATTGAGGGCAATATCCAGGACAAGAGAACAGGGGAGGAATAATACTGACTGTGAGACGGGCTCCAGTAGGAATACAAGAGAGAAAAAAGGACAATAAAGGTAGATTTGTGGTTGTAAAGGGTTACGAGAAGAGGATTAAGTGGACATTTATTTATAGTTCACATAAAAAACTACAATTATGAAACTTATGAGCATTCTGAGAGCAAAAGCTTTCAACAGATTTTTTTGAAGTAAGGCTTTATCAAGAGACCTAGAAAAGAAAGTATAATGAGTGTATAGCTTTCTGAAGAAGTATGCGAGAATATCTGACATGGAAGATGTAAATTCAGTTGTAGGAACTCAAGACAAAATTTACAGGTACAATAACTTGGCTAGACTTGGTGGGAACATGTGTATTTAATTTAGAGACCCATTTGATTACTATAGCAGATCAAGCACCAATAAAACATATGACAAAGATACAGAGTAATTATGGAGAAATAAGACAATGGCACTTTCATACTAATTTGTTATAAAGAGAGAAATTAAAGGAATGGGTAATGGATAGGATTCAAGAGTCAATGGGGAAGACACAAATTACTTCAGAAAGGATAGGTAGAATGTGAAAACGGAGTTTAAAAACATAGTAGAAATAAAACAGCATGAGATACTGGAGAGACGTTATAAGAAATTATTTGGGGGGTTGAAAAAGGAAGTATTGCAGAAAGGAGGGGAATCACAGAGAACAATAACAGGAGCAACTACAGAGTGCTAAAGATAAAATAAGGTACTGCCAAAACTAAAGAGCATACCTCTCTCCAAGCCAGTAAAGATCAAAATACTCCACAACAAGCTGCCTTATGGTCAAAGTTCACTGTCCCTCCAAACTTAATAAAGAAACAAAACACAACAGAAATAAGCAATCTCTTCTTTAAAATTACTACAAAGACATTTGGACTGAGACTTCTACCATTCAAAAAACTCAGCTTTTAAATACGTAGTTCATGTTGCATGCAACTCCAATCAAGAGGTTATGTACAGCCTCTGATTCTTCTTTAAAATACACTTAATTTATACATGTAATAAGTACTTTTCTTGTACACACATCCAACAAAACTTGCCAACATTCCTTTATTCTACATTGTCATCTCTACCACCACTCCTGAATTTTCTGTATTCTTGTCAAAAACTGAAAATAAAAAATTGAAATTATTACACTTAAAAATGCCTATATAATGCACTGAAATTATCTTTCTGCTTAATCAAGTATAAATGCTCACTGATCCTTTTTTAATTTTCGATTAAGTTTGCCTGCATAAAATGATTCACATATGGAGCAAGTTATTATATACAACACATAACCCGAATCACAAATGAAACACTCTTGGGGGACAATAAGCCCTAGTAACATACACACACAATATATATATATATATATATATATATATATATATATATATATATATATATATATTGGGACCATTACGAATGTACCTACATATCTCACATTTGTAACATAGAAATATCCAGTTTATATTGTAACATTGGTTGTAGCTTCCCGTTTCCTTATTATTTGACATTTCCATGGTTTCTTTTTTTGTTAAAACTGCATTGATTAACAAAAATAGGATCATAACCTACCAAATGAAAGATCTTAGTTTCACTTAAAAATCTTCCAGTTTTCTCAAACTAATTTTTTATAGCTTATCAGTCATATATCTTTGGATCATGCCCAGAGACAAATCCAGCTTTTCAAATGGGGATACAACTTCTTTCTCCTGCAAAAAATATTTTTCTTTAATATCCTGTCCTTTTGAACCTTTCCTTTATTTGGTCTAAAATAATGTTCTGACTCATTGTCTCTGAGATTAAATTATTGACCCCAACCCTCCATACTTTTACATAAAACGTCTGGAGGTGCATACTTGTACAATATAAGAATTAATTACTACTCGTCTTAAAATCAACTCTCATTATGACTGCCTATTTCCAAAATCTTTACATACTAAAACATCTAAAAATATTAATTTTAATCAGTACTAACCATATATCTAATGAAAAAAGATGTAGTAGAATCAATATACAACAAAGTCTTTTAAATCATTTCAGTACACCTTCACAATAAAACAGTTATCTATGAAACATAAAATTGCTATGATAAATAAATCTATCCTCCAATAATTCATGACAATATTCATAAAATTTGGGGCTAACGCAGCAC
Organism: Protopterus annectens; assembly: GCF_019279795.1. NCBI lineage: Eukaryota > Metazoa > Chordata > Ceratodontiformes > Protopteridae > Protopterus > Protopterus annectens. The sequence goes on along the minus strand of NC_056741.1, from coordinate 770,473,941 downwards.
TCATGGCCACTCCAGTAACTTGCTGATATTTTGCTGGTCATTTAAAAATTATTTTATTTTAATAACATACTTTCACTGCTGTGGCGACCCCCTAACCAGGAAAAGCCAAAAGACACATACATACATACTTTCACTGCCGTGTCTTTTGGCTTTTCCCAGTTAGGGGTCGCCATAGCGGAACTCCGGTCCGCTAATGACTGGCAGTAGATTTTTACATGCCGAGTTGCCAGCTCTGACGCACAACCTTCAACGAAGGTATGCCCATTCACGCATGTCTCCACACAGAAGACGCTCTAGCTGAGAATCGAACAGGACAACGTCTTACTGTGAGACGACAACGTTACCGCAACACCACCACCGTTTCACTAATAAACTTAATTTCACTCAATGTATAATAACCTTTCAAAAGCTTATTACACTCCCATGTGTTAGATTATGGGGAATCACAAGTATATAATGATTGAACAATAGTAACTAATAATTCATGCTCTTTACATTAAATTACATCTAATAAGTGTTTGAAATGAAATGAAATGAATTTCAAAAAAGAAAGGCAAGTACTAGATGCATCCTTAAGCACTTTATCAACAAACATGTTAATTGGTTCTAGCACAGAATTTTTTACTGAAATTACAGGCCTTAAAGGGAAATCTGTCAAATTTATATGAATCTTTGGTATTCCAAAAAGTATCCCAATTACTGGATCACCCACATTAAAAAATCATATATTCCTTCTAAATAATTCTCATACAGCCATCTACTAATCTACAACCTTTCACAAGTTCAGGTTAGTGCAATTTCTCATAAAAATACATCACTTAATTCAGACTTTTTATCTTTGTATGTACTGAGATTCTTTACAACTGTGATACCAGCTTCATCTACCTTCATGAAGCATATATTAGGATCTGTGGACAGACTATAATGTGCCTTTCTTCTTTAGTTAAATTATACATTTTTTTGTCTGTTTAATAATGCTTTGTCTTTTTCATTGTTCCTTTTAAATGCAGCAACAGTAGAATGCAGCACTAGTTCAAAAGTATTTTTTTTTTTTAAATAAAAATGCCTTGACCTCCCACTGTGCCAGAAACTCTTGAAAATATATTTTTAATTCATCCTTACAGTATATGTTTTAAGATACTAATGGTGCCGACCAATCCTGCATTACAAAATGGAATTTAAGAAAGAAACTGTTAATTCCACAACACTTAAAACTCTAGAGGAAAAAAATGATGCACTTTAAAATCTACCAGCATATTCACTTTTTCTTCTCTGTCTTTTTTTTTGTTTTTTTCTGGGACTTTGCCTCCCTGGAGACAGTGATGGTGAATAAACAATGTGCAACTATGACTTGCCACTCTTTACTTAACGAGTCCTTGAAGTAATGCCAACTCCCCTTTGAAAATTTTCATTGTCATAGTCATGTGACAATGATGGACTTTCAACAACTGCACAGAGCTCCACTGTCTTTGGCAGACTACTTATTTATTTGCATTGAACCACATGTACACAATTTGATATTCCCTGGAGACTGGTTCTTGGCTGCGATGTATGGAACTGAAGACTTACTAAAATGAGGTACACTAGTTACACACTATACACATCACCTATGGATATCTGGTCAAGTGAATCATTTTTTTTCTTTTTTATTACTTGCTTCCACTTTCATGGCACTTTCCTGATGACCTTTCAAAACTTTTTCCAATTTATTGTTCTTTTTACCACATTGAAATGCATCCTCTTTCCTAAATTAACATTGACAGTTTCCATCCTGGGAGCAATTTCAGCTGCAGATGCTGCTAAAAAGTTTATCATGCAAAACCAACAGTCTTCATTTATGTCTGCAAATCCTTAAACACCTGTTACATCAATAACTGCACCAAAGATAAAATTGCAGTCTCCAGGGATTTTTGCCATGCAGCTTGAAACTCAGTAGAAAAAATGGACCCAGTGAGATTTTTGGTCAAACGGAGGATTTTAGAAGCCCTACCATTATCAATGGTAGCTTTAAAATATGCATAGTTCCACTGTGACTTTTTATACTTAAAATCTACAGTTGTCTAAAAATGGTTTCCTTATTAAAAATAATAAGAAAGCCACATTAATTCCACATGGAATGTAAATGAAATGTTCCCCCTTTAATACTAGTAAGTAATGAATTTCTTGAAAAACATATTGCACTATCCCAAATAAAATCCACATCATTTGATTTGTGTGTAGAAGATCTTGCTGTCTTTTGAACCTGGTGTTTATATGTTTTAAAAGCTTTTCTTTCCTTCACCTGATGTATGCACAACCAGTGGAACAATAATGATGCTTGTTTTTCCTCAGACTAAGATAAAAGTGATAAATTTCTGTTCCCATATCTATGACCATCTTGACACACACTTTCTCTGTGAATGAATGAATGAACACTCAATTCAAGCAATTTGTCTTGTTCCTTCCGAACCTTGGGAGGAGTAAGTAGCCAAGATTGAAAAAATCATCATGCATCGCCAAGCCAGTAAAAACAAAATCATGTACTCCTTTTTTACTGCTGTAGTTTATTAAATTTGAAGTAAATGACACATTTCATGGGTTTCCTCTGACCGTAAAACAGTTTGTTGCAGAGTATTTTCATCTTTACTGGCGTGAAGAGGATATAAAATAACCGAAGAAAAAACAAAAGCCGTAGTGATAAAAAGAAAACATGTACACTGTATAATAACAGAATCAAATAACCACACTGAAAACCCCTCAGGTCTTGGCAAGCAAACAGTTCAAATAAATAGCTGAAATTTAGAGCGTTGTATTAAATGAAACGTATTTGTTCCACAATCCACAACAGTTTAGAGCGTTGTTTTAAATAAAACGTATTTATTCCACAATCCAAAACAGTTTAACATACATAATTCATCAAATGCCATCATCAAATGGGGCATTTGATGAATTATGTATGTTAAACTGTTTTGGATTGTGGAATAAATATGTTTTATTTAAAACAACGCTCTAAACTGTTGTGGATTGTGGAACAAATACGTTTCATTTAATACAACGCTCTAAATTTCAGCTATTTATTTGAACTGTTTGCTTGCCAAGACCTGAGGGGTTTTCAGTGTGGTTATTTGATTCTGGAGTTACACTACACGCTGACACTGTATAATAACAGAAATGTGTTACAATTTAAAATCTTATTAATGCATATATACTCATTATGCAGCTTAAAGTGTGATGGCTTAATAAAGATATTGAAAAAAAATAATGAAACGGGCAACTGATCTCTAATCAAAGCAAGTAAACCCTCCCATTTGTAATAAGTGACTAACCAATGATATCGCATTTTGAGAAGGATATGTAAAACACTAATGCAAAGTTTGTTAACAGTAGTACAAACTAACCAATCCTCAGATACAACCAGTTCAGGTTAGTCTATCATTATCCATTGTTTTTCATTTCTTAGATTACTATATTTCACAGATGTAACTTGCACCCCGAGAAAAGCATCTTGCAGTAGATACAAAACAGAAAGTAGAAGAGTGGTGTTTGACATAAGAAGTCTCAGAGATAACTACTATACTCAGTACCATGGTTAATATGCAAGTCTTCAAAATGATAAGCTTTACTTATTAAAACAACCTGATTAAGACATTCTGCCATCTTCAAAAACACTAAATTTTTTAGGTAAATGAGCAATTGTGTCTTATGTTGTCTGTACCAGATTCAGTCACAGTAATAGCCTCATGGCTTCTCCTAAATTAATGTAAAAAAATGAAAGTTATGTACTTACCATAACCTAGATCTGTGTGTTTCTTCTGTCCATCTCAAGTGCTTTATCTGATCTGACTGGATCTGAAGCTGGCACCTTAGACTTTCAGCTCCAAAGTTCCACCTCCTCTCTCACAATGTACTGCCCTCCCTGACTCTCCTAAGATAAAAAATGCCCAACTGTATTCTAGGAAATAAAGGGAAAAAAACCCAAGCATGAAAAAGACAAGGGTACTATAGAAATTCTCTCAAAGGTAGGTTTTTGGGGTCTGCAGTCTGCCAGAAGCCACTCAAAAAATGTCAAGAGGAAGGGATGGTTAGGATGTACGGAAGAAACCAACACCGATGTAGTGTTAAGCACATAACTTTTGTATCTGATGTTGTCTTTTCAGTCCACCTTAACCTGTGGGACACAGTCTCCAGCCAGTCAAATTAGGGTAGTGTTGGAAGAGAACATTCCGCAGAATAGTGGAGCCAAAGGCTAACCTGGATCTAGACTGTTCATCCAATTTGTCATGTCTTACAAAGGAAAGAGTGTTACACTAAGTAGCAGTTGCACAACTGTCATATGAACAGGCCTGAGCAAAGAAGGCAGCTGAGGCAGGAACACTGCTGTTAGGATGGGCTCTAGGATTACCAGGTAAAGAGTTGTCTTTCACTAAGTAAATGAAGGAAATGCAATCAGAATGCCATCTGGATAAGGTCACCTTAGAAATGGGATTACCCATTCTAGCCTTAGAGAAAGAAACAAAAAGTTGGTTTGATTCAATGATAGCTTTAGTCTTGTTCAAATAAAATCTTTGCTGACAATGAACATCTAAGCAATGAAGCAAGTACTCCCCTTGGTTACTGTAGTTGGGAAAGAAAACGGATAAATGGCTTGACTGATTCAAATTTGACTCAGAGGCCAGTTAAGACAGGAAGGAAGGATTAGTCACAGTTACTCTTTTCTTATGGAAAATAAGACAAACAGTGATGCAAGACAAGATTTGGAGTTCCAAAACCCTACTGGCTTAGATTACACCTACTAAAAACAGTCTTACAAAAAATAGGAATTTCGTATCTATGGCAACAACTCAAAGGAAGGCCTAGTCAAAGCTTGCAAAAGCAAAGGTAAATCCCATGGAAAAGTAAGATCTCTAACAGGGAGTCCAAGAAGGAAGGTATCTTTCAAGAAGGCTTTGAATAGCTTGAGAAATGCAACAGGCCTATTATCCATACCCACATGAAATATCACTAACCGAACCTTGATAGTGGAATGAGCAAGGGGAACAGCATCTAGGCCCAAGGAAGTGTAAATCTTGCACTAGCTTACATATACCCCTTAAAATAACTTCTAAGGCACATAAACATGTGGGATACAACTGAGATGCTTGGCTAGGTCCCACAGGTCACTAACCTAGCATATACCTATGAACCTAATGAAACTATAACACAATAATAAAACAGATCCATCAGAAAATCAAAAAATAGTTTCAATGGAGTGAAAAGGGGCCAAAACCTTTAGTAGTAGGCCAAATGGAAAATCTTTTCCACTTCCTAGTGTAAATCTTCCTGGTCAAAAGTTCCTGGGAGAAAGAAAGGATGTAAACAACTCTCTTAGATAGCATGGGATCTCTGGCCAACAATGGAATTGAAGGAACCAAGCAATCAACTTGAGGGATTTGAGATTCATGTGAGGCTGACCTGAGGGGTGTGATATCAGCCCTGGAATAGAGTCCAGGACCTAAGGAAGGTGCAATAGATGAGGCCATAGAACAGAGAACCATACTCGTTTCAACAAAAATGGGGGCTATGAGGATCACTATCACTCTGCAATGGGCTGCTTTCTGAAGCAATTTTACTATCAAGGGTGTAGGGGATATGTGTATAAGAAACGCAAGGGACAAGTATGGAGGATAGTATCCCTTTGTGATAGTCTCCATGTAGGGATCATAATGAAAAAGCTGCTGCACTTGGTGTTGAAGAAGGGATGCAAATAGGTTGCAGCAGGGTTGCCCTGGTGCCTGAATACTCATGCCACTATCACTGACTTGAGGAAAAACTCAGAGCATTAGGATGTTCCTGCTAAAGTTGTCTGATAGCACTTTGGATTTCCCTGGGATGTGCACTGCTATCAGAAAGCACTGCAAGAATATCACCCACTGCCACACTCGCACAATCTTTCGACAAACGGGATATGAGCGGTTCCCCCTTGTTTGTTTATGTATTAAACCACTACCATGACATCCATCTGAATATATATCATACCTTTGAGTATAAAGTCCTGGAAGGCCTGCAAAACTAGGGGACTGCTCATCTCCAAGACACCAATGTGAAGACAGGCCTCTGACAAGCGCCAAGGACCTTGGCCTGTCTTCCCTTCAAAATGCAAAATGCACCCCCCCAAGAGGAAAGCGGCCATGACAGCTGTGGCCTGGGGGCTCAGGGAAAACAAAAGGATGACTGCAGGAACCTGATAAGACTCCAGCCACCAGTCAATGTGTCAGTGGCATTTATCAGTAAGACAAATGAAAACTTCCCAAGATGAGAATAAAGTGACCACTGGATTGACAAGGTCCACTGAGGAATCTTCATGTAGAATTTGGCCAGTGGTACAAGACAAACAGTCACAGCCATCAGGCCAAGGAGCCAAACAGCTATGTAAGATGGGTCCTCTGAAAGTTTAGAAAGTTCCTAGCTCGACTCCACAGGGAGGCAAGTCTAGAAGGGGGTAATTTGGCAATTTTATTCGCGGTATCCAATGAATTCCAGGGCTTGTACTAGATCTAGATTGGACCTGCTGTAGCATACTGTGATGCCCACGGATAGGCAAAGTGGGAGCAGGTAGTCAATGGCCTGGATTAGAGATGGTTTGAGAAAATAATCAAAAGCTAGTTTCCAGTAAGGAAAGCCCTGGAAACCCCGCAGCCTAAGCCAGGTTACTGCTGCCATACACTTGTTGAACACCCAGGAGCTCTGGTGAGCCCAAAGAGCAGCACTTGAAACTAGTAAAGGCTGGATCCCAACCAGAACTGCAGAAAAGTACAGTTGTCTACACTTACCATAAATGTAGATGTTAGAGTGTTTTCATTGTTGCAGTCATCACACTTGGGTTATCTGTCTGCAGGTATCTCTCAGCCGGCCCGAATACCAGAGACTTGGCATTTCTGCATCAGATGTTGTCGCTCCAGGACTGACGTCAGGTCGTTAGGGATATAAAAGCAGGCAGCTGACGCCATTACATCAATTTTTATTGCCCCAAATGTCAGGAGCCCCCCAAAAGGGAGTTAAGTTATGGTGGGGAAAAACACCACCAGTAAAAAGTAAATACCAATACCCCTGAAAGGGGTGAGTAATAGCCATAGAGAGGGGGGAGAGAGAGAGAGAGAGAGGGAGAAACCAGAGGGCTGGAGGGAGGGAATCCAGGACTGAAACAGTGAATACAATCGAACATCTACACTCATGGTAAGTGTACACAACTGTACTATGTTCTTCGTGTTTCACTGTTGCAGTCATCACACTTGGGTGGACTCCCAAAACTGAAGAAGGGTGGAGGCAGTCAAGAAGAGTTAAGGCTGGCTAGTATGCTCTGTAGGACTGCAGTTGCAAAACCTGCCCTTGATTTGGAAAAGATAGGCAGGTGGTAATGCCTGGTGAAGGTGTGCACAGAACTCCAGGTAGCAGCTTCCAGGATGTCCCTGGTAGGTACTCCCCTGAGAAATGATGTAGAGGTAGATGTTGCCCTAGTGGAATGTGTTCTGACCCCCTGAGGGGTAGGCTTCCCATGGTGCTTGTAGCAGAAATGGATGCAGTGTGCTATCCATTTGGAAATAGTTTGTTTTGAAATGGCCTTGCCCTCTGTCCCTGATGCAAAGCTGACTAGTAACTGGTCAGATTTACTGAAGGGCATAGCCCTGTCAAGGTAGAATTGTCTGTGCACGTCTAAGGAGTGCAGGATCCTTTTCCCTTTATTCTGAGGATTAGGGTATGCAAATGGATGGATTGGTTTAGAGCCACAGTGGACACCAATTTAGGCATAAAGGAAGGGTTAGTCCTGAGGGAAACCCTGTCAGCATGGAAAATAATGAAGGGTTCCACAGCCATAAGTGCTTGTAGTTTGGACACTCTTCAAGCTGAAGTGATGGCCAGAAGTAAGGTTGTTTTCCAAGAGAGGAATTATAAATCTGCTGATGCTGCAGGTTCAAAGACAGGAAGCATGAGCTTTTCCAGTACAAAGTTAAGGTCCCAAGCAGGGGGTGGGTGCTCTCCTTGGCGGCCTTAAGTTGTTTGCCCCTCTCAGGAACTGTTTGATAAGAGGTTTGAGAAAAGAGGTGACTTAGTGTTGTAATAAGATGAAATGGCTGAGGCATGTATCTTAATGGAGGAGAAGGACAGGCCTTTGTGGAATAGATCTGCTAAGTAATCCAGGATTAGAGGCAGGGAAGGCAGAGTTGTGTACTCTCCTTTAGAATGAATCCAGGACCAGTACATTTTCCACTTATCAGCATAGGACTTTCTTGTACTGGGTCTTCTGGCTTCAAGAATGACGTCAAAGACCTGTTTGCTTAGGGTTGCCACGGGAGAAATCAAGGAATAAGCCAGGCTGCAAGATTTAGGGTTTGCAGTTGAGGATGCAAAATATGTCCCTCCTGCTGAGAGAGCAGGGTTGGTTTCTGGTGTAGGTGCCAGGGTGGCACCAGTGACAGGTGTGCAGGAGTGGGTACCGGTGCTGGCGTGGCCAGTCTGGGGCAATCAGAATTGTCCTTGGTTTGTCCTGTCTTATCTTCAGTAATACTCTTGAGAACAGGGGCAGAGGGGGAAAGGCACAGATTGAGAGATTTACCCACTGAAAGGATAGGGCATCCACTTTCCAGGCCCTGCTGTGAAGGTTCCTGGTGCAGTATTTGCTGAGCTGGTGGTTGTAGGGGGAGGGAAAGAAATCCACCTCTGGGGTCCCCCATTTCTGAATCAGAAGTTTGAAAGTGCTGGGCTCCAGTTGCCACACGTGTGGGTCTAGGAGGTTTCTACTTAAGTCGTCTGCCAGTGACTTTTGTTTGCCTGGCAGGAACTGAGCTTGCAGATGGACATGCATGTCCAAGGCCATGTTCCATGGATATTTGTTTGCCTGCAATATGCAATGGCTGGAGCCAAGCATTTTGTGAAAACTCTGGGCACAGTGGATAAGCCAAAGGGAAGTGCAGAGAACTGATAATGCATAGACCCGGCCCTGAAACGCAGATACTTCCTAAATGACTCCCTTATGGGGATGTGCAGATGGGCTTCTTTTAAGTCTAGGGTAACTAACCAGGCATCCTTGGCTAGCATAGGTAAAAGCTGTTGCAGGGTAAGCATTTTGAATTACCAGGAAGAGTCTGGAATAGAATCCTTGATCTATCTGTTCTACTGGAACCGGCTGAACAACTCTGATGGAGATTAGGGAAAGAACTTGGCTTTGTGCCTCTGCCCACTGGTTTGGAGGAAGGTCTGGGAACCCTCTTGGGTTTTGCAGTGAGTGGAAGTAAAATTTGTACCCCTGGGATGCAATGTTGAGGACCCATCGGTCTTGTGTGATGGACATCCAGTTTTTTGCATGAAGGGCCAGTTTTCCTCCTAGAGGCACAAACAACTGGGCAGGGATGGATAGTGGAGTGGAGAAGTCACTGTGAGTTTTTTTCCATGAGGAGGTGGCTTACCCTCCCTGCTTTGGGGGTGGGGGACTCCATTGCTTAGATCTCTGCATATCCTGAGACTGTAGTCTGGGTGGTTTGTTTCCCCTGGGTCTGGCTTGAGATGGCCTGGAGGGGGGTAGGAAAGGACCAGTGTTTGGAGGTGCAATGCCTACTGAATCTAGGGGGTTGCACTTGTAAGAATTCTTTAACAGTCTGCATAGCCTTAGCTTTTTCTTCCATTTTGTTAAGAATGTTTCTGCTTTGGTGCCAAACAAACTGTCCTTGTTCAAAGGAGCATCTAGTAACTTTGATTTTACATGGTCTGGCAAGGTCTGCTCCTTAAGCCAAGCATGTCTTCTCAGTACAGAGTCAGTGACTGGTACCAGGCAATATGCTTCTAGGGCATCAAAGCCACACTGTAAAGTATGCTTGCTGACTTGACTTGCAAAGTGCGTAAGCTCCTGCAATTCTTTATTTTCTGCACAGTCTGTAAAGGTTGCCACTTTTTGTTTAATAAGTTCCATAATATGTTGCTGGTACTTCAGCATGTGAAACTGACAATTCAATGCCCTAATAAAAAGAGTTGCAGAGGTATATACCTTCTTACCCGATCTGTCTAAAGCTCTGAAATCTCTGTCCGAAGGGGTGGGATTCTTGGCTGTAGTAACCTTGATACCTTAGGCCCCTGGGAAATGATATCTGGGTCAGCAGTAGGATTCTTGAAAATAAATTTGTGAGTGTCAGGTACTCTGTAGTACTTGTCTGGTTTCCTAGGGTTGGGAGGTAAAGTGTCAGGAGTAAGACTGGATTCCATAAAAACATCACCATCAACTTCCAGGACAGGGGGTATTGCTAAAGGCCTGTGCTGTCGCAAATATAGGAATTCTCTCTTTTAGGACTGAGGATAGTCTTGGCATTCCCAGTGGAAATGCCCTCAAAGTATGTAAGGTTTCACCAAAAGAAAACTCCTCTGAAGGGGAGGCAGAGGGAATGGATTCCTCTGCATCTGAATCCTCATAAGTAGATAAGGGGATGTCCTCATAATCAGATACCTCAGTGTCATCAGTCTCCTGGTCTGTTGAAACTGCGAGGGACTGGTCTCATTTCCTCTTAGCAGGGGAAGGCAGACTTCCCCTAATCAGAGTGATAAGGTCTTCTGCCATTCTAAGCATTTGTCGTTCTGGTATGGGAGCAGGTGCATGCACTTCGGTCGGTGGTTTTCTAGGTGTAGTGCGTACTCTTGGCTTAAGAAACTCTGTAGTTTTAGATAAAAAAAGAAGTCGGTTTGAGTCGAACATTGGTTGAGCGAAGAACTGCCTCAGAAGCCGGTGCCTGCACAGCGGCTCCAGACCCATCCAAGGTAGAGACATCCGCAGGTTCCATAGTTGAAGAAGAGTCTCGTGGCATGCCAGACTCTGAATGGGTCTTGATAGAGGCCTGCGAATCCAATGAAGCAGGCATTAGGGGTTGCAAAAGCGCCTCACTGAGTACCGGCGGACTGGCGACTAGCTTAACAGAAGCGTCATCGGCAGCTTTGGACCTATGCGGTCTGTCTCTGTCTTTATCCTTACTTTTTTTGGAATATCGGTATTCGGATGGCTTACCAAAGCCATTTCGGAATACGGAGATAGAGAGCGAAAGAATTTAGCGACAAAGAGAGCCTGACAACAAATGGTTCGGGCATTAAACAAGGCACAAAACTGACAGCGTGGTATGCCATGGTCTGGACCTAAACAGGTGACGCAGTAAGAATGAAAATCTCTGTGAGGTATTTGCTTTCCACAGGCAAGACAATTGTTAACGTTTTCTGACATCGGTTAAAGCAAGAAAAAAGGATCCCCAACGGGGTACTTAGCTTTAGAAGACTTCAGAATTATACAACTTATAAACGAAAATTCAGGTAGTGGCTGATCGGCACTTGAGAACTGCTTCTGCTTCGGGCTCCTCTGTAAGAAAGACTGGTGTAATGGCATCGGCTGCCTGTTTTTATACCCCTGGCGACCTGACATCAGTTCTGGAGCGACAGCATCCAACACAGAAATATTAAGTCTCTGGTATTCGGGCCGACTGAGGGCTACCTGCAAGCAGATAACCCAAGCGTGATGACTGCAACAGTGAAACACGAATAACATCTTCCTGGAATGCTTTATCTTTATGTGAGGTCCACCAAGCACATCCAGTTTTCAGTCTTTAGTAGAAGAACGGACTGCATAGTTAACATCCAGAATTTGGTACGTTTCACGATCATGGTTTAGTTTGCCAAGGTCCAGAATTGGCCTTAGGTCCTCCTTTTACTTTGGCACTAAAAAGAATCTTGAGTAGACTCTAGATACTTTTTGGTCTGTTTGAACATCTTGGATGACTCAGTCGAAGAGCAGTTTTTAGATCTCCACTACTGCTCTCCTTCGCTTTTGAGGTGGGACTTTGGGAAGGGATTGCTGACTTTCAGTTGGTTTGTACAGAAAGGGGATGGAATAACCTCTGGAAATGACTTGCAGCTCTTGAGCATCAGAGTGGTGGTCTCCCAAGCTTCTGGTTGGATAGCCAAGCATCCATCCCAACTGTCGCCAGACTACAACTGGGCAACTATTCAGGGGTGTTGGAAAGGCTTCCTGGGGAATGGTCCCCAGAAGCCTTGATACTGCAGACTGCTCCTGCCTCTCGGGCAGTGTCTATTAAATGTCCCCTCCATGCCATGGGGGGGGGGGGGGGCTACTTCACCCACAGTGCCCTTGAATATTTGTTGCAATTTATGAAAAAAGCCGTTTTCCACCTTCTTGTCCCTGGAAAAGGTCCTTTGTGGGGGTGGATATACAGACTCCTCCTGCAGCAACTACAATAGCCTCCACACCAGGTCCTTAACTCCAAAAAGGCCTATGCTTGGGAGGAACTATAACCTCGTTAGGTTTCTGGGGGACAGGTTCCACTATGTCTGGTTCACTCCAAGTCCTCTGAGGCACCAAACTGACAAGGGCATCCTGAATGGTACCACCCAGGACATGGATGGGTCCATGCCAAAGGCCTCGAGAAATACTGACTCCTATGGGGAAGGGGTTTTGGAGGACCCCCTCAAGCTGTCTGATTAACTCTAATAAGATGCCAAAGGAGGCATCTTCAACGCTGGGGAACTTTCCCATTATACATGTAAGAATACTCAATAAGAGGATCTTCAGGGGAGTCCAGATGCTTCCTCTTGCATTTACTCTTTATGTGTGCCTCCCAGGGAGGAAAAGCTGGAGGGTACACTGAACTAACTGGAGAGCCACTCACTTGGGGCTGCTCGAGGTCAAATGGCATGGGCTGTCCTGGAGCTAAGTGCTGTGAGGCCAAGGTACCAGATGGAAGATAGGAATGGGATAGATCTGACGTGGTAACAGAAACCACACTATAATAAACGCCAAATATTTAATGAAAAGCTTTCGGGCTCATACCCTTCATCAGTACACAAATTAAAATGCTTTTTCAAAACTTTAAATAGAGGTTACATATAAACACCTGATTCAGCCAGCCATACAAAATTAACCTATAATTAAACATTTAAAATAGTTCTTAAAAGCATATGCACTGATAGTGTCTATGCTATAAAATTAGCTGTACATAACTATACAATCCTATTATTAACACCATAGCTTATTGTTATATTTAAAACATTCAAAGCATTAAATGAAATAACATATACAAGTCAATATATGGACATTGAGTGGGGTTACTATATATTCTCTCTCTCTTTTTTAATTAGTATCGGCTTTATACTAACCATATTATTTAAGCCTGGTGATGAATCTGCCTGTAACTTTATAATACATTCATATTCTCTCAATTCAAGAATATTATTTATATCTCCCCCTCTTATATCCATATTAACTACACTTACACCCCTAAATTTGAAATTATACTTATCATGTTCCATCATATGTTTATATAGAGCATTAGTTAACACTTTCCTTTTTATTTCTGACTTATGCTCTATTATGCGTTCCTTCAACTTCCTCATTGTTTTCCCAATGTAGAATGCTGTGCAAAGCGTGCAAGTTGCCAAATACACTAATTTAGATGTATTACAATTCACTGTGCACTTAAAAAAATATTTCTCTTTGGATTTAGGGTGTATAAATTCCTTATCTAAATCAAAAATGTCCACACAACAACTACAATTATAACATTTCTCAGTTGCCATCCTACCTTGATGAGCATTACTTTTAATTCTAAAATCTTTATAGCATAATTTCTGTTTGTGTCTCTTGATTTCTATAAGAAAATTTAGGTTTTAAATCTATTAGATCTTTTAATTCTGGCATGGTCAATAGAATTAGCCAATTATTCTCTATGATCTTACATACTTCACTAGTATTCTCATTGAATGAAGTCACATATCTAACTGTATTCTTATTTTCATCTAAATTTTGTGTAGGCAGTTCAACATTTTCACTAAAAATAGGTTTGTACTTATCTTTCCTATTTATTTTGACTTCATTATAAACTGTATCTACATATTTTATAGAATATCCACCTTTTATAAATTCCTGCCTCATTTCATCAATTTGGAGTTCAAAGGTCTCTTCTTCTATATTCAGTTTACTAGCCCTTATAAATTGTGCTTTAATAACTCCCTTAAAGGTATGCGGCGCATGCATGCTATCCCTTCTAATGTATCTATTAGCATTAACTTCTTTCTTATAGATCTTAGTTTCTATTTTATTTGCTTTTTTATAAAGCATAACATCCAAAAAAACTATTTTATCAGATGAAACAACTTTTTTGAATTCCAAAAATTCCGTAGTGGTGTTTAAATAGTCCACATATTCAACAATATTTTTCTCTGTTATTTGCTAAGTTTTTCTGCATAGTTGCCTAGTTTGAGCATTGTCTGGCTTGTTAAACTTGATTTCTGCATTAGTAGCTGTATTTAGAGCACAACCAAAAGCTGTTTACTGAATTTCCTGTTTGCACTTAATTTTAAAATTGTTTTTTCTCAAAACTTGCATATTTTCTGTCTTTGACCTAGCACTCTTGTGTGGGGTCATTTACTGCACTGTTATAACTTGATATTACTTGTGAACCTCTGCTATCTCTGAAAAAACAAAAACAAAAAAATAAATCTTGCTTTTTTCCCCACTTTTCTGAGATTAAAAAAAGTTCAGTTACAGGCTTGCTGTTCCTGAACTGTTTGCAAGTTTCTGTGAGGCCATTTTTGCTTGGGTTAAGGGAAAGTCTCTCTGTTGATCAGTGGCAGTGAAAAACATTGAGCAGCTCCCCTGCCCCCCCGTGGGAGTGGTTACTGACTTGAAACTGTAGTTTTATTGACCAGTAGGGGTCATTTCCAAAACTCCTTCATCTTCCTCTCTTAAAACCTAGTTGCCTCGTGGGTTTGGCATCTCTTCAGGCTTGTTGGCTGTTGGTGAAGCACCCACCAAGAGGAGAAAACGCTGAGAGAAGAAGGGAGCCACTTTTGAGATTTTAAGTATTTTTCTCTGTTTATTTGCTAAGTTTTTCTGCATAGTTGCCTAGTTTGAGCATTTTCTGGCTTGTTAAACTTGATTTCTGCATTAGTAGTTGTATTTAGAGCACAACCAAAAGCTGTTTACTGAATTTCCTGTTTGCACTTAATTTTAAAATAGTTTTTTCTCAAAACTTGCATATTTTCTGTCTTTGACCTAGCACTCTTGTGTGGGGTCATTTACTGCACTGTTATAACTTGATATTACTTGTGAACCTCTGCTATCTCTGAAAAAACAAAACAAAAAAAATCTTGCTTTTTTCCCACTTTTCTGAGATTTAAAAAAGTTCAGTTACAGGCTTGCTGTTCCTGAACTGTTTGCAAGTTTCTGTGAGGCCATTTTTGCTTGGGCTAAGGGAAAGTCTCTCTGTTGATCAGTGGCAGTGAAAAACATTGATCAGCTCCCCTGCCCCCCGTGGGAGTGGTTATTGACTTGAAACTGTAGTTTAATTGGCCGTATTGGGTCAATTCCTGGCTCTTTCCAGCCCCTGCTATCAAGCACGCTTTAGCGTGGAGTTGCCACTAGAGCAGCATCGGGCAGCGCAGGTTTAACAAGGTTAAACTTCTTCTGGCTCCATAAAGTCTGTTCTTCATTTTTTCCCTTAGAACTGCTCTACTAGTAATCTAAACAGTATATCCCTTAACTAAAAAGCGCAGCACTTGTTCCTAAAAAGCTTTTTCTTTTCCCTCAAAAAAAAAAAAAAAAAAAAAAAAAAAAAAAGCTCAGCACTTCTCTTAAAAACATCTTCTTTTCAGGCTTAGCACTTCTGTATTATACAAAGTCCCTCACTAGCGAAACCCCCCCCCCCCCCCCAGGAGTACCCACTTCCTTACTAAGTCCTCTCTCATTCAGTTACACCCCAAACTTCTTAATTTCTCTAGCATGTCGAAGGGCCAGATACTGGCATCCTCTCCTGTCTAGTTGGTGAATCTGGGAATATTGAGGCAATGTTACAATTGCCTCATGTACACAGACAACCCTCTCCTCCTCCCACATAACACATATACTTGCGAGAGATGCAGCTATTTAGCCAAACTGGAGGCTGAGCTCTCTCAACTCAGGACTGGCAAGACCAGACAGGAGGAGAAGGCAACTACACACACCACAAAACCAGTCTCACATAAAGCTATCACAACGATGAATCAAACACAAACACACAAAGACATACTCGGAGGCTCTGAACAAAAATTTACCTAAACAGCAGAGGCCTCCAAAGCAGACACCCAAGCAACCGCCACCTCATGACACACCACAGGCAACGCATAAAACACAAAATTTGTGTGCAAAGCAGTCACAGCCCTTAAGGCCAAATACAACACAAAACATACTTGTCATAGGTGACTCCATAGTCAGACACACTGACGTCCCACTCACCAGGCTGAACAAGGAGAGGGTCACAGTAAGCTGCCTATCGGGTGCTAGAATCCGCCACATAACACAAGCACTCGGGTCACTCCACAGCAAGTACATATATGACACAGTCATTGTCCATGCTGGTGTGAACGACCTGAGACGTACCTCCCTGGACCACATGAAAAGAGACATAGAGGAGCTCTCTGATTATGTAGCCCAGGCAGGTATGACCCTGACCCTGAGCAGCATCCTTCCTTCACCAAGAATGATGCCACAACATAGAGACAAGATGATCAGCTTTAACAATTGGCTTAATTTCTGGTGTCATTCAAAGGGGATCCAGTGTCTGTCTGCCTGGGATGACATGCTTGACAAGCCACGCTGCTTCGCAAGGGACGGCTTGCACCTGTCACCCCTGGGATTCCGGATATTGGCTAAGGCTCTTGCCACCCCCATAGTGCCTTTTTTAGGCAAGGCTCAAATTCTAAACCTACCACCCTAGAAAACAAAAATGGGAAGAAACTAAGGGTAATGCTGCTCAATGCCAGAAGTCTAAATCTGAAAATGCACGCACTCAAGGCCCTTCTCAGTATGGAGAACATCGATGTCTGTGCTGTGACTGAAACCTGGTTCAAGGCTCCTGAGAACACCCCGGCACTATCAGGTTTTACCTCATATCATGCGTTCCGGCCCCAAAACCCGGACCACACCACAAAAGGAGGGGGTGTATCCATATTTATCAAGGATACCCACACCTCCAGGTTGGTGGCAACGCACGAAGCATCGGAAACCATCCAGGTGCAATTAACCATAGGCAAAACTGCTCTACAATTTGTAGCATGCTACAGGCCACCCTCTCAAACTCAGGAACCCCACACAGCCTTCCTGAAGACACTGGAGGGTATAAAAGTATCTCCAAACACCATTATATTGGGTGACTTCAACTACCCGAATATAGACTGGGAACATTACTCAAGCCCAAACTTTCTAGCCCAAAGGTTCCTGGAGTTCATAAATTCAAATGCCATGGAACAACTAGTCACCGTTCCCACAAGAGGAGAAAATATACTAGATCTCATCATCACAAACATGGGGACAAAATGCTCCACACGAAGTATATCCCTCATTGGTGAGATCAGATCATAAACTAATCTCACTGGATATCCACATCCCGCCCCCACCCCAAACAAAAAAGACCACAGTGAAGAACTTCTCTAAAGCAAACTTCACACTACTCAAGACTGGTGTGGTATCCTTCAAGGCCCCCGAGCCAGTGGAAACCACAACCCAAGCTGCGGAAGCCCTTACAAATGCCTTCTACAAACACCTCCAGGACTGCATGGATCAGGCAATCCCTAATAAAACCAAGACTCTTTCCACCAAGGGCAAACGTCCAGTCTGGTGGACCCCAGCCATAAACAAACTTTACAACAAGAGGAGAAAGCTGTTACGTGATAGAGCAAAATCCATAAAAGAGAAGACACCTTTGATCATTATTAGTAAAAAAATACGAGCACTCAAAATCATCCAAGGCCAACTTTGAGAGAAAAATTGCCATAGATTCAAAAGACAATCATAAGGCCTTATTCAGCTATGTTAGAAACCTGGGTTGAAACTCCCAGATATGCTCAGAATTAGTCCAAAATGATACAAAAATCACTGAACCCACAGACATTGCTAACATACTGGCAGACAGGTTCAGTGCAAACTTCACCCCCCTCTCTCCCTCAAAAGGAGAGATAACTATCCCAGTGGAGTGCAGCCTCCCAGACATCTCCAATGCGCAGGTGAAAGCTGCTCTCTCTAAAGCTAAAAACAGAGCATCAATGGGACCGGATGGTGTCCCCAGCTGTGTGCTACATGAACTCAATGAGGAACTTAACCCGCACATAAGGCAGCTGTTTAATCTTAGCCTTACCACAGGATACGTGCCCAAGGAGTGGCGTACGGCAACTGTGGTCCCACTCCACAAAGGCGGTGCCTCTACGGACCCTGGTAATTACCGCCCCATAAGCTTAACAAGCTTGGTCTGCAAAGCTATGGAGAGGATCATAATGGAACTCATAAACAAAGACATAGGGGACTTGCAGACATTGGACCTGACCCAGTTTGGCTTTGTCAAGGGCAGATCATGCCTTTTGAACTTGGTCGACTTCTTCGAAACAGTCACCAAGGCCACTGATGAGGGAAAGGCAGTCCATACAGCCTACCTTGACCTTGCAAAAGCTTTCGACACAATACCCCACTCGGGTATTATAGAGAAACTTACCAGCTTAAATGTAAACCCATATGTCACAAGATGGGTTGCAAACTGGCTAAAGGACAGAACCCACAGGGTTAGAGTAGCTGGCGCCATGTCAGATTCCAAGCCGGTCACAAGTGGTGTCCCACAGGGCTCAGTCCTTGGCCCCCTGTTGTTTGGCATCTACTTCTCAGAAGTACAGGCTAACATAGGAGGACTATGGCTGACAAAGTTTGCAGATGACTGCAAACTGGGAGCCATAGTGGAAAGTACATCGGACACAGATATCTTTCAGAGGGGTCTCACGGAAACAGATAGCTGGTGCCAGAGTCATGGCCTGAAGTTAAATGCCAAAAAATGTATAGTCATACCCTTGGGGAAGAACAAGGTAACCCCAAGCTACCATATAGGTGGCAATCCACTAAGCACAGAAGAGGTTATCAGGGACCTGGGGACCCAGGTTGACAGTGGCCTTTCTTTTGACACTCACATTGCTAAAGTGGTTAGAAAAACCTTCTACATTGCCCACCTGATCATGAAGGGATTCACATCCAGATCAAGTGAGGTCATTGTTCCCCTGTACTCTTCACTTATCAGACCAATGATCGAGTACAATGCCCCATTCGGGATGCATCTCACCAGACACCTGCAGCAATTGGAGAGACCCCAAAAGTTCCTCACCAGAGGGATAAAGGGACTCCAAAATCTGTCATATGCTGCCAGACTGAAGAAACTCCAGCTTTATTCAGTCGCATACCGTCTGCTCAGAGGTGACCTGTGCCTGACATACAAGGCCATGTCCAACCCGGAATTAATGGACATGCTCCACCTCAAAAAATCCAAATCTACCAGACCCACTAGAGCAAGAGACTTAAACCTTAGTACGGATATAAATAGGACATGCTGGAGGGATAGATTTGTCACCCAGAGACTCCCTATGTTGTGGAATAAAATCCCGGTCCATGTGAGGCAGAGCACCTCGCTGGCTCTGTTCAAGAGAAGTCTTGACCGGTGGATGGGAGATCGTAGGTTTACCCCGGGAATCATCTCTGTGTCACTGCTGGACAGAGGCACAACAAACTAATGGGCACAGTATTTTTTAACATAAGGGGTGGCGTAAGCCACAAAAACTCTGGGCTAGGCTTATAAATGCCTTAGGGCAGATAGCCTAGTATAAACCTATGAACCTATGAACAATTTCTTCATATGTGCCATCCCATACGAGAAAACAATCATCTACAAATCTATTATAAAATTTCACTTTTTTATTTAATTCATTATAGTTACTCAAGATAAACTGCTTTTCCCATTGGTATAGCACCAAATTTGCATATGTATTTGCTACTGATGTCCCCATTGCTACTCCAGTCAATTGTAGGAATGGCACTATCAAAAATAAATACATTTTTAGTCAATACTATTTCTAGCAATATACATATATTCTCTATCTCTTGTGCTTGCATAGCTGTTTCACTGCATAAAAAATTCCTTATTGCTTCTATGCCATAATTAATAGGAATGACTGTGAACAATGAGGTTATGTCCAGTGTTACAAACAAAAAGTTGCTATTCATATTCTTTTCATACCACTTGTGTAATTCCATTAAAAGTGGGTGTTATCTTTCAGAATGCTAGGACACTTATTCAAATACTTAGCCAATTTTATCTGTAAGTATTTCGAAATGGGTTCTGTCACCCAACCTTTGCCCGAAACTATGGGCCTTAAGGGTGGGTCTATTAAACACTTATGAATTTTAGGAATTCCATATATTTGTGGTATCTTTGGACATGAAACAGTAAAATAATTAAGAAGTTCTACTGAAATATCCTGACTCAATTGCATATCATAGATTTCCATATTAACATCTGATATATATCTTTTTATCTCCATAAAAGTTATCTGTCTAAACGTTGAAGGGTCTGCTAAAAAACTTTTAAACTTCTCCATGTAATCATTTTGATTCATTAATACTGCTGCGCCCCCTTTATCTGCCTGTTTAATTATTATATTATCATCCCCTTTTAGTTGCTTAAGGGCTTCATATTCTTTATACGTCAAATTATATTGTTTTTTCTTATCTTTCTTTGAATATAGATTTCTCAGATCTTTCTCAACCACATTCAAAAAAAGCTGTTACTACTGGACACATTTGCGGTATAAATGTACTTAGTTTCTTACATTCAGAGGTTACATCATTCATTTGTTTAAATATCATTTTAAGAGTTAGAGTCCTCGCAAATAACTTGGCATCTGTTATTGCTTCAACCACATTATCATGGGCAGACGGTATAAATTTTAAGCCTTTATCTAACAGATTTATGTGTTGATCCGTTAGGTTAAAGTTTGATAAATTTACAGTACCTTTTATAAGTTTTACAGTCTCCATTATCGGCATGCTGCCTTCTTGGAGAGCGAGGGACTCTCGCTCTTTCTCTTTACCCCTGGTGTCTGTTGTTGATTTTGTCTTTGCACCAAACGGCCGTCTACCTGTATTTTTTGTTGTATGTTTACCTTCTCGGGTTGCTTTAAGCGAAACGGTAAAAAAGACTATTTCCATTTGTTTGCTTTTCTCTTTCATTCCTATCTGGGTACGTACTGGCGTGTGGTTTTCTAACGCTGACGTATTTCCTTTATCTTCTAAGGGGCATTCCCCCTCTGGAAGCACAGTCTTTAGCAGTGAATACTAGTGAAGTATGTAAGATCATAGAGAATAATTGGCTAATTCTATTGGCCATGCCAGAATCAAAAGATCTAATAGATTTAAAACCTAAATTTGCTTATAGAAATCAAGAGACACAAACAGAAATTATGCTATAAAGATTTTAGAATTAAAAGTAATGCTCATCAAGGTAGGATGGCAATTGAGAAATGTTATAATTGTAGTTGTTGTGTGGACATTTTTGATTTAAGAACTGAGGAAAGGTTTTAAACAGCGAAACAAACCACAAAGATGGGAGGAAGTGCCACAATAGTATCCTGGCTGAACAGAACAGTATCGTGAAACGCTTAAGACATGCGTTTTTCGTTCAGGTCCCTGCCTGAACTTCATCAGACTTACGGCAGTGCTGCAAACAGTCTCACCTTAAATACTCTTCTTCCTTAGGAATAAATTTAAAAACACAGTACATCATTTAAAAGGTAGTACATCATTTACAAGGTACGGCAAACACTCAATGTCCAGCCTTGAATGTGTATAGAACTGAACCGGTACTACATACAAAGACAAAAAAACAAAAGGATTGTGTAGTGCATTAATAATGTAAAAAATGTAAAAAATGTATAAAATGTGTAAAATAAATTAAAGAGTTATTAAAAATGGAATGTCGTATGTAGGTTCATTAAGGATGTTTTATGCTTAACAATTTCAGTTATTGATGACCTTATAACGAAAAATATAGTTCAGACTAACAATGCCTACCTGACCTGTGATTATACAAAACATGTATATATAAGAAATTATATATGATAATTACAAGAATTAGTATATTAAATATGTACATTTAAATTATTAATTATAAAAGTTTGCAGCACTGCCGTAAGTCTGATGAAGTTCAGGCAGGGACCTGAACGAAAAACGCATGTCTTAAGCGTTTCACGATACTGTTCTGTCTTTGGATTGTGGTACAGTTTCTATTAAACTTTTGGATTTTACTACTTCGGAGTAGCGTGGTTTCCTACTGTTTTTGCCAAGGTTACTTCACCGCTTGTTTTTGTGAACTTTTTGGCACCCGCCAGCCAGGATACTATTGTGGCACTTCCTCCCATCTTTGTGGTTTGTTTCGACATTTTTGATTTAGATAAGGAATTTATACACCCTAAATTCAAAGAGAAATATTTTTTTAAGTGCACAGTGAATTGTAATACATCTAAATTAGTGTATTTGGCAACTTGCACGCTTTGCACAGCATTCTACATTGGGAAAACAATGAGGAAGTTGAAGGAACGCATAATAGAGCACAAGTCAGAAATAAAAAGGAAGGTGTTAACTAATGCTCTATATAAACATATAATGGAACATAAGCATAATTTCAAATTTAGGGGTGCAAGTGTAGTTAATATGGATATAAGAGGGGGAGATATAAATAATATTCTTGAATTGAGAGAATATGAATGTATTATAAAGTTACAGGCAGATTCATCACCAGGCTTAAATAATATGGTTAGTATAAAGCCGATACTAATTAAAAAAGAGAGAGAATATATAGTAACCCCACTCAATGTCCATATATTGACTTGTATATTTTATTTCATTTAATGCTTTGAATGTTTTAAATATAACAATAAGCTATGGTGTTAATAGGATTGTATAGTTATGCACAGCTAATTTTATAGCATAGACACTATCAGTGCATATGCTTTTAAGAACTATTTTAAATGTTTAATTATAGGTTAATTTTGTATGGCTGGCTGAATCAGGTGTTTATATGTAACCTCTATTTAAAGTTTTGAAAAAGCATTTTAATTCATGTACTGATGAAGGGTATGAGCCCGAAAGCTTTTCATTAAATATTTGGTGTTTATTATAGTGTGGTCTTGGAATTTTACAGCTGCAGAGTGTGCTTTAGTTTTGTAGTAACAGAAACCCCAGTCTTGGAATGAGAAAGGCTCCTTTCCATGATGTTGAAAACAGACACAGGGGCCGAATGTCTGGGAATGGCACCTCTGCAATCCAAAGCTCTAGGAGAGGGGCCTGTGCCCAACACTGAAACATTCAAATCCAATGCTGAGACCACAGCCAAGCTATCCAAGGCCAAGGCACCATTGGAATGGATAGCTCTGAAAGTCTAACATCTGCTCTGAGATGCACACAGTTCTGATGGAATACGAGTCGAAAACCATCATGGAAGGAGTCAGTGCTTAAGGCAGCCAAGCAGTTGGCACTGAAAAAGGGGAAGGACCGGGCAAAGTTGGAGCTGTAGACCATGGCACAGAAGGATGAGCTGGGGAAGATGGTCATAGTAGGAGCTGAAGGCAGGAAAAACTTCTATCACCAGAACTAAGGGTTTAGGAATGATCCCAAGGTCCATCTGGGCTTTAAGGAGGTGTCCAGAAGTTGCTAAAAATCTAAATCTTTGATGCTTCTGATAGACATATACAATGCCATCGAAGATGGCTTGGAAGGTTTAGGAAGAAAAAAGGATGTCCTCCATATCTGAAATGGCAACTCCTGAATATAAGCAGGAGATGGCTCTGGTGAAAAATCTGGAGCAGGAGTTATTGGGGTAAAGGAGGAGTACAGCCTATCAGGGCAGAAGCTGCTGTCAGAAAGGGGATAGGGATGCTTAAAGTAGGAGAGCCCAACAATCCTAGTTTGAAGCTGTAACAACATATGATCTGTACCGGGTGGCTATCAATGGCACACCATGAGCTGGAACCAGAGGGGCTGCAGACCTTTGGATTTTTTGGATCCAGCTGATCCTCAAGAAGGAACAGAAGTTTCTGCAGTCCTCTCTCTCTCTAACTTTCTCTCTGTCCTTCTCAGATTTCTTTTTCTTTCTCATGCGCCCCCCCCCCCCCATTCTGAATTTTGTCAGGAGAGGATTAAGAAGCTGGTGTACAGGAAGATGGCAGCAACACTCTCTTAAGGACAACTTAGCCCACTTGTCATACAGGGCTCTAGGCCCAAAGGCAGAGCAACTCTGGCAAACAGTGTCCAGGTGGGACACACCTATACAATACACAGTTATCTTGCGAGTTTTGACAAAGAAGTTTTGTTTACACCTCATGTAAAAGCCCACAGCTGGTTTATCCATGGCAGAAAGGATGAAAAATTGTCCACTAACAAAACCACCAAAACACACAGATACACAAAAGTCAACATCTGTATGAAGCACAACCTCCCAATATTAGAATAATAGAAACTAGGAAACAAAACATTTTTTGTTTTATAATAGAAAGAAAGGGGTGGATATAGATTTTGCTTCCATTTTTCTCTATAAAGACAAATCACTCAGAATAATAGTACCAACAATGATCAATAACACTTTCCTGTGGAAAAAATACCTAACCCTACACTAAAACAAAGGTTAGAAGAGAGGTGGCTGAATAAAAATAAGAAAAAAAAGCTATTTACGACAAAGGAATTTTGGAGATTGCACCTGAAGACTGAAGTGCTTACTTTTTTTTCTCCTCTTCTTACTTTTGTGTACTCCAAATGTTAGAGTAAACACATGCTTCCCTTGATCCTTCGTCTATTACTTGTGTGTTTTCTCCCCTCCCAGTACCTACTTAAAGGCCCCTTTCAACAAATCTGTGCTGTAAACTAAGTTGCTCTCCATTCTAGCTCCTCAAGCCTTGCTAGTCTTGTCTTCCCTTTCTACTGCTCTGTGAAAACCTGGAAGTCCTCTCTCCAGGCCTTCTACCTTTTCTCTCTCTCACTCACCAGCCTGCAAATTTCACTCTCTTTCTCTCTGCCTCTCTCAG
This sequence comes from Protopterus annectens, assembly GCF_019279795.1. Taxonomy (NCBI): domain Eukaryota; kingdom Metazoa; phylum Chordata; order Ceratodontiformes; family Protopteridae; genus Protopterus; species Protopterus annectens. The sequence goes on along the minus strand of NC_056741.1, from coordinate 770,449,029 downwards.
TCCTTTGCCTTCTATTTCTCTCTTTCTTCTTGCCTCTAATATTCAATACCCCTCCATTAATTGCTCTCTCTCTCTTCTGGAGATTTTTTTTACCACCCGAAGCTCACTATCTTATTCTCATTACATCTTTCTCTTATTTTACAGTAGTCAACTACACGGAAAGGTGACTTCAACCCCCCCCTCCCTAAATACACCTGGCTGACAGTCTATCTACTGACCCTGAAAGTGCTACAAGGATTGCTCTCTAGCCAAGGATGGCAGGAAAAGTACAGTTTTGTACCTACCATAAATGTAGATGTTAGTGTGTTCACACTGCTGCAGTCATCACACTTGGGTTATCCTGCCATCAGGCGGTCCTGCAGTCGGCCAGAGTTCCAAAGTCTTGGTCCGGCGTCGGTTGCTGTCGCTTCTTCCCTAACGTCAGTGCGCCAGGGGTATATAAGAGGCATCCAACGCCATTTTCTTCAGTTTTTCTTGCCCCAGATGTCAGGTGCCCCCAAGTAGGTAGGCAATACATATTGCTAATAAAACATATAAAAGGAATACCTTCAGTTACAAGCAAATACACCACAAAGGTTGTACAGGATAGAAAGGTATAGAAAAGTTCAGCTAGGTCAGAGGGGATGGAGGGAGGGTAACCTGGACTGCAGCAGTGTGAACACTCGAACATCTACATTTATGGTAGGTACAAAACTGTACTATGTTCACCATGTTACACTGCTGCGGTCATCACACTTGGGTTGAATCCCAAAAATAAGGATGGGCGGTGGAACTAAACAGGGTTTGGAGAAGCTAGTAGGCCCTGCAGAACTGCAGTGGCAAAGCCAGCTCTGGTTTTAGAGTATAGAGGTAAGTGATAGTGCTTGGTGAAGGTGTGCACTGAACTCCAAGTTGCAGCCTCCAAAATATCCTTGGTTGGTACCCCTCTGAGGAAGGCTGATGATGTTGCTGTAGCCCTGGTGGAATGGGGCCTAATGTTACCAGGTACAGGTTTCCCATTGTGTGTGTAGCAGAAACGGATACAATGTCCTATCCATTTTGAAATGGTCTGTTTTGAGATAGCCTTTCCTTGTGATCCTGCAGCATAGGATACAAAGAGCTGGTCAGATTTTCTGAAAGTCTTAGTTTTATCCAAGTAGTAACATAACTGCCTGTGAATGTCCAAAGAGTGTAGGAGCCTTTCCCCTTTGTTCTGGGGGGTTGGATAAAAGGTGGGCAAATGAATGGTTTGGTTTAGGGCCACACTGGATACCACCTTTGGCATAAAGGAAGGGTTAGTTCGTAAAGCAACTCTGTCTTGATGAAAAATGATGAAAGGCTCCACTGCCATTAGGGCCTATAGCTATGACACTCTTCATGCTGAAGTTATTGCTAGCAGCAGGGCAGTTTTCCATGATAGAAACTGTAAATCAGCTGTAAAAGCTGGTTCAAAGGGCGGTAGTCTAAGTTTTTCCAAAACAAAGTTGAGATCCCAAGTTGGTGTTGGTGCTCTCTGGGGCGGTCTTATGTTGTTAGCCCCTCTGAGGTACTGTCTTAGTAATGGATGTGAAAATATAGGAGGATCCATGTTGTATTGAGCTGAAATAGCCGAGGCGTGGATCTTAATAGATGAAAAGGAAAGTCCTTTGTGCAACATCTCAGTTAAATATTGTAGAATCTGAGGAATATTTGGGACAAGGGGATTTTGGCCTTTAGCCTGGTTCCAGGCGCAGAATCTTTTCCATTGGTCTGAATAGGCTTTCCTGGTGCTGTGCCTCCTGGCCTCCAGAATGACATCCATAACAGCTTTACAGAGAAGTGTTGACTGGTTGATTAGGTAATTTGCCATGCAGCCAGATTTAAAGTCTTGAGCTGGCTGTGTAGAATTTGATTGGTTTGCTGAGTGAGCAGGTGAGGAATTTGAGGTAAAATCCATGGTGGGCCTTGAGCCATGTTCCTTAGTAATGGATACCAATGTTGGCGTGGCAAGTCTGGAGCAATGAGTATCATTTGTGGCCTCTCTAATCTGGCTTTCAGCAGCACCTTTGCCAGAAGAGGCAGTGGAGGAAAGGCATACACTGTTAATGTTTTCCAACTGAATGAGAGGGCGTCCACTTTCCAAGCTAGTGTGTGGTATGTCCTTGTGCAAAATTTCCGTAGTTGGTAGTTTTGGGGGGAGGCAAACAGATCTATGTCTGGGCTCCCCCATTTTTGAGTTAGCATTGCGAATACTTGTGGATCTAGTTCCCACTCGTGAGGATCTATGATGTTTCTGCTTAGATAGTCTGCCAATGTGTTTTTCTTTCCTGGCAGGAATTGTGCTTGTAGTTGAACTTGGTAGGTCAGTGCTGAGTTCCACAAGATCATTGCTTGCCTGCATAGGGGGTAGGAATGTGTGCTCCCTTGCTTGTTTATGTACCACATCACTGTGGTGTTGTCCTGGATGTAGGAGGTCCTTGAAAGCTGTTAGGGCATTTTGTACAGCTAGCATCTCTTTTTGATTGATATGTAGATGCCTTTGATCTGCAGACCATTTGGCCTGAATACACTGTCCTGCCATGTGTGCTCCCTAGGCATAATCCGATGCATCTGTTGTTATAGTTTGCCTGGCTGTGGGTAAGGTAAAAGGCTGACCCTTGTTTAGGTGACATGCCTGAGCCCACCATAGAAACTCCTGTTGAAGGCAGGGAATGAGTGGTATTATTGTTTCCAAGCTGTGGCTGTGTTGAGTCCATACGCTTTTCAGGTACCATTGTAATTTCCTCATATGCAGTTTTGCATATGGTATTAGTAGTATGCAAGATGCCATGAATCCCAAGGCCTGCAGAATTTTTCTTGCAGGGAGTTGGGTCTTTGTTGCCATCATTTTGAAGTACTGAGTCAGTTTCCTTGCTTGTCTGGCGTGAGATAAGCCATCTAGGCTGTTGTATTTAAGCCGGCACCCAGGAATATTATGTCTTGTGAGGGCACTAGTTTTGGCTTCTTTTCGTTTACTGTGTACCCTAGGCAACTTAATAGTTTTTTGACAAATGCCAGATGCTTTAAAAGAATGTCCTTGCTTTCTGCTTGAATAAGGCAGTCGTCCAGGTATGGATATATTTGAATTCCTCTTTGTCTGCAGTATGCAATTACTGGTGCCAGGCATTTTGTGAAGACCCTGGGCGCAGTAGATAAGCTAAAGGGCAGTGCAGAGAATTGGTAATGGGTTGAACCTGCTATAAATCGGAGGTATCTTCTGCAATTTTGTCTGATAGGGACATGCAGGTATGCCTCCTTGAGGTCCAACGTTACTAGCCAAGTCTTCTTGCCCAGCATGGGAAGAAGTTGCTGTAGTGTTAGCATCTTGAATTTGGGTACTTCCAGATATGTGTTTAGAATTGAGAGGTCCAGAATGGGTCTCCAGGCTTTGTCCTTTCGGGGAACTAGAAAGAGTCGAGTAAAATCCTTGTCCTTGCTCCTGTGTAGGAACCTGTTGAATGGCTCTCATGTCCATGAGAGCTGTAATTTGTTTTTGAGCCTCAGCCCATTGATTTGGTGGCAGGTTTGGCATTCCTTTTATCCTTGGTAAAGTGTGAAAGTGGAATCTGTATCCTTGAGATATAATATTTAGGACCCATTTGTCTTTTGTGATGATGTGACAGTTGTCTGCAAAAAGTGCTAGTTTTCCTCCCAAGGGAGCTGCCAAGAGGGATTTGCTTGGCAGTCTGAGGGGTAAGTCATTGTGTTTGTCTTCTGATAGTTTGAGACCTGTCTTCTCCTCCTTTCTGGGTTGTGGCACCCCATTGTCGAGGCTTGTAAGAGCCTTGTGACTGACCTCTGCCCCTTGGGCATCTGTATTTGCCCCTCTGTGGTCTGTCAGAAGCTGGAAAGGACCAGTTTTTGGCTGGCCAATTTCTGCTGAAATGAGAGGGTTGAAACTGTGAAAAATCCTTGACCGTCTGCATAGATTTTGCCTTATCCTCCATTTTCTTTAAAACCTCTTCTGCTTTTACACCAAATAAAACATCCTGCTGTAAAGGTGCATCCAATAACTTTGCTTTAACATGATCAGGTAAAGTTTGTTCTTTTAACCAAGCATGCCTACGTATGACAGACCCTGTCACTGCTGCTCTACAAGAAGCTTCCAATGAATCAAATCCACATTGCAAAGTATGTTTTCCCACTTGTTCAGCTGCATGCAACAAATCTTGCATTTCCTTGCAATCAGGCTGCTCTGTATGTGTGATCATTTTTTGTTTTAATTGAGACAGCAAATATTGTTGATATTTCAGCATGTAAAACTGGCAATTTAAGGCCCTCATAGCTAGAGTAGCTGAGGTATATACTTTCTTTCCCCATCTGTCTAGTGCTCTAGAATCCCTTTCAGAGGGTACAGGGTTTTTAGCAATAGAGGCCTTAACCCCTTTGGGACCCTGGGAAATGGTTTCATGGTCAGAAACAGGGCTTTTATATAGGAATTTGTGTGAGTCAGGGACTCTGTAGTATTGCGAGTATCTACTGTATCTAGTTTGGAGTTTCCTATTGTGTTGCGAGCTTCCCTTGTGGTTTTGAGGGCAATTTATCTGGTTATTTGTGCTTCTTATTGCCTTTTACTCCGTTTTTGCTTTTGTGTGTGCGACGAGATGGCGGATACCACGGAGGCAGCAATCGATTTGGACTCTCTCTCTGATACTAGAGGTGAACTGAGAAAGGTCATAGAACAGCTCTCCCAATTGGTGGAATTGCTCACCCCGGTGTGTACTTCCTTGGTTGGACTGGCTTCTGGCCGGTGTGGTGGTTTGCCTAGGGAGAGCTAATAAACTGCATCTACTGAACTCATGAGGGCAATTTATCTGGTTATTTGTACTCTGTAGTATCTGTCTGGTTTGGCTGGTGCAGGAGGTAGTGAAATCTGGGTTAAGGCTAGATTCTGAATAATCATCATCCACAATGTCTAGCACGGGTGGAATAGCAAGTGGTCTGTGCTGGGGTAGTAAAAGAAACTCTCGGAGCCTTTTCTTAGAATCAGAGTAATCCTGGCCTTCCCAGTGGAAATGTTCCCTCATGGTATGTAAAGTTTCCCCAAAACAGTAGTCTTCTGGGGGAGATGCTGAAGGAATAGACTCTTCAGCATCAGAGTCTTCATAAGGGGGAAAAGAGTATTCCTGTTCCTCAGAAGAATCTGAGGAAATTGAAACCTGGTCAGAGGAAGCGTAGTCCTCCTCCTGTCTAGGCCTTTTATCAGGAGGGGGATGGGAACCCCTGATTAGGGTAATTAAGTCTTCAGCCATCTTAAGCATCTGTTTCTTAGGCATGGGGCCTTGTACTGGAGACTGCTGCACAGTCTTCTTTGCTTTTAAAGGAGTTTTCAGCTTTGCATAAAATTTAATAGTGAGTGTAGTCAGTTTGAAGATACCTTCTGCAACTGAAGGCGTTTCGACTGCACCAGAATCTCCTTCAGCCATGGAGTCGGAAGGGCCTAAAGATAAAGGTTGTGGAGGCCTAGCAATCTCCGCTTGGGAATCGGATGCTGCCTGGGGTTCTAAATCAGCGGTCATCAGGGGCTGCGTATGCGCCTCACTGAAAACCGGAGAACTGGCGACTAGCCTAGCAGAGGCCTCGGAGTCTGGTTTGGGTCTCGGCTAACTGTCCTTATCTTTGCGTTTTTTATGCATTCCGGTCGTCGGTTGCTCCGACGGCATGGTATAATTAAATTTCCTGCCAAAATAATGTCGGGTGAAATCAAATCAACGTTTAATAGTTCGTTTGTTAAACTTCGCACAAAACCGACAACCTGTGATGTCGTGGTCTGGGCCTAGGCAAGGAATACAATAATAATGAAAGTCCTTATGAGGTATTTGCTTCCCACAAGAAATGCAATTGTTAACTTTTTCTGACATCGGACTGAGGCAAGAAAAGGTTCCCCAACGGGGTACTTAGCTTTATTGAAGACTTCGGTCTGAAATTCGATTTGAAAATCTCAGGAGTCGGCCAACCGGCACTTGCAAACTGCTTCTGCTTCAGGCACCGCGCGGCAAGAAAGACTGAAGAAAATGGCGTTGGATGCCTCTTATATACCCCTGGCGCACTGACGTCAGGGAAGAAGCGACAGCAACCAACGCCGGACCAAGACTTTGGAACTCTGGCCGACTGCGGGACTGCCTGACGGCAGGATAACCCAAGTGTGATGACTGAAGCAGTGTAACACGATGAACATCAAACAAAAACAAAAGAAAAACACAATCACAAGGTATATGTATGTGTCCCAATTGCTTCACCCTCACCTGGTGTTAAAAGCATTTTTTAGTCGTTTTTTGCAAATTAAAGTAGGCTGTGGTGTGCACATGTATTTCTCGGCTCACTAACCCCTCCCCCCTACCTTTCTTCCGCCCCAACTGTATATGCACCTCTTTCCCTAGTCTCTGTATCACTCTGGCACCTAACTTCAGGAAAGTGTGTTAAAGGCTACGACTTTGCTGCCTGCATCCTTTTTTTCTAAACCAAGGAATGACTTCATACATTATCAGCATCTGTCTTTACTCATCTAGTCTCTCCACTTTAAAACACTGTTCTCCTCAATGACAAACTTAAGTGCAAGTTCCACTGATGGTTTGTTTTTAAGCACAGTGATCTTCTGCTCCTGACTCTGACCAGTCCATTCACCTTTGCTTTGCTCAGGCTCTCTCTGCTCCCCTACCCTACTCCCATTCCCACCCGCCTTCCCTTTCTTTACATATGTAGTCTTTCACACCACACCCCTTTCCTCCTATCCAACCAATCACTCTAACTAATCTAACACCTGCTTCACTCCTATAAACACTCCCACCTATCTCTCCTCCATTACATTCACTACTTCCCCTTCCCCTCCTCACCAACTCCAACTTTTCATTTCCAGTCACACCCTGTCTGCTTTCACTACTCTTATTCTCTGAATTCTTGATTCACCTACCACTCTTCCCTCTCCCTACCTATTATCCGGTCATGTGGCCACTCTACCTTTTCACCACCTTTCTTATCTTCCTCTCTCTAACAATCTCTTACCATTCATCACTCTACTATCAATCTCCTTTACCTACTCTTCCCTATACTCCTTACACTCACGCCATCTCTTACCTACAATTAATCTAACCATCTCTCATCCCTATTTCACCACTTGACCTATTCAAAGTTCCAACTTGTTCTAACTCATCTCTCTCCTCTGGTCACAAACCTAGATTTCCTACTACCCTGAACTTACTCTCTTCTCATGGTCTTAGACACTTCTTTTGGATGGAGACATCCACCCCAACCCAGGGCCTCCCACCTTTGCTTTGCACAATATCACTACTCATACCCCTCCCCCTCACTTACCCCTTCCTACCAGTAATTCCCCTTCCAAATCTCTCAAAATCATCTCTCTAAACATTCAAAATACTGTAAATAGAATAACAGACCTGCACTCCTGGATATCTAACACATCTCCTCACATTCTTGCCCTATCAGAAACTTGGCTGAAACCTGACATCTTTAACACAGAAATCCTACCTCCATGTTATAACATATTTTGCTCAGATAGAACCAATAAATGGGGAGGAGGGGGTTGGTATCCTCTACTCTGAGCTACTTAACCTGTCCCCTCTCTCTATCTCTGCTCCCTGCTTCTCACTTGCTGAAATACTCATCATAAATTGTCATCTCAACACTCACAAAAAATTTGCCATAGTCTGTATATACATTCCCACTAGCAATAATATTCCCATACAAGAAAACTTCCTGTTGTGGATCATTCCTGTCCTGGATCACTCACCATATCCCTTATGAAACTATCATACTTGAAGACACTAACATAGACTGGACTAAACTGTCCCCCTCATCCCCTACCCATAGTTTTAACCTTCATGGTTTTTAACACCACATCTCTACCACTACTAGAATAAACAAGAACTCCTCATCCAGACCCATCCTTGACTTGATCCTTACTTCAGTTCTTCACCTCTGTCATAATCCCGGTATACTTCCCAACTCATTGAGTGACCACTCTCCAACCTTCATATACAGATTCATCCAACACTCACCTAAAGGCTGATAATCCAAACAAAAGCAGAGAAAACGGAGCGGAGACCAAAAGCCAATTAGTCCAACAGTTTATTCACACACGCTTTATACAAACATAAAACTCTCCAACATAAACACCTTCTCTTTCAACAATGCATTTTCATCCTTTACAAATAGACTTCATCAGATGACCAGTGAATCATGAAATTCTCATATTTATATCAAGTTAAATTAACTAAAACCAATGGGAATACTTTCTCTCAATTTAAAACAGCCAATGAATAGGAATAAATTTAAGTCTAAAATCCGATATTAAAATACAACCACCTACCATCTTTTATCATTAAAAATGCTAAAATTTAAATACTTCCATTTAAAAACAATGCTGGAACATTTTATTAAAAATCATTTGTGTCTGTGTAGTTAAAATATATTTTTAAATTGAAAAACACTTTGAAATATGTTCTTTACTCCATCATTATAGGTAGCAAAAAATAAACAGGGAATATAGGAATCTATTGCCATCTGGTGGTCATTTCCATAAACTACATCCTTACATTCAAAGCTTAGCTGATCTCAATTTTAACAAAGGCAGTATTGAAACATAGTCATTCAAACCGGGGTAATTTCCTGCCTCAAGGGTCACTTGCCACCATAACTCCCTATATTCTATTTTTTCTTCCCATGCCCCCCCCCCCCCAATATCGTATTTAACTTGTTCCAATCGGTCCTTTTCCTTACGCTTTTTAGCTAATTGTGAAGTCGGAGTCTCCGACGGCATGGTATAAGCAAAAGCGGAGCCGAAAAACTCCTCTGCAAACTCTGACCGACGTCTAAGTGTCCGTCGGTTGAAGGAAGCACAGGCTAGACAAGCTGCTACGTCGTGGTCTGGGCCTAAACAAGGTAGGCAGTAAGAGTGGAAATCTTTATGAGGTATTTGTTTCCCACAAGTTAAACAGTTATTCACTTTTTCTGACATCGGCTGAGGCAAGAAAGAGTCCCCAACGGGGTACTTAGCTTTTAGAAGTCTTCGGTAGTAGCAATCTCTGGTTCTGACCGACCGGCACTTGCGAACAGCTTCTGCTTCGGGCGCCACGCGGCAAGAAAGACTGAGGAAAATGGCGTCGGCTGATGCCTTTATACCCGCTGGACTGCAGCTATGACGTCGGGTGAAGTGCGACATCAGCCGAGGCCAGACCCAGACTTTGGAATCCGGCCGACCGAAGGGCTGCCTGAGGCCAGGACAACCCATTTGTTAGGACTGCAGATGCATCCTTGAAGGACATCAAATCTAGAATTTAAACATACTTTTGAATGTTTAGCCAAAGCATTAGTGTCCTTGCCCACTGTTATGTCATACATATGTTCGTAAATCCTTCTTTTTAACTTCCTTTCAGTCTTTTCTACATAGAAGGATTTACAAACTAAACAGATGGCCAAATAGACTAACCCCTTTCATTCACAATTATAATAATCTTGACTAGTAATCCATCTCTTTCTACTTTCCCAGTAGCAACTATCAGTGTTCATAATGTAATTACATTGGTTACAGTGACCACATTTATATGTACCCAATTTATTTTTATTACTATTCCCCTGTTGTTTACTCTCTAAAATGGTTCTGATACTTGGTGAATTTTTAAACTACCTTATGTGGAATTCTAGCTATATTTTCCAAGTCGGTAAGGGAGACAAATATCTCCCACTCTCTTAGGTTCATAGGTTCATGCTAGGCTATCTGCCCTAGGGCATTTATAAGCCTAGCCAGAGTGTGTTTGGCTTTCGCCACCCATTTTAAATTAATTTTGCTATGCCCTTTTTTGAGGTTAGTATACTGTGCCTCTTGTCTAACAGTGACACAGAAGTGATACCCGGGGTAAACCTACGATCTCCCATCCACTCATCAAGATTCCTCTTGAAGAGAGTCAATGAGGGACTCTGCCTAACCTGGACTGGGATTTTATTCCAGAGTGAAGGGAGCCTCTGGGTTATGAATCTGTCCCTCCAGCATGTCCTATTTATTTCAGTGCTGAGGTTCAAGTCTCTCGAGCGTGTAGCTCGATGGGATTTGGATTTTCTGAGGTGCAGTATGTCCATTAATTCCGGGTTGGACATGGCTTTATACGTCAGGCACAGATCGCCTCTGAGCAGGCGGTATGCCACTGAGTACAGCTTGAGTTTCTTTAACCGGGCAGCATATGGCATCTGTTTGAGCCCTTTGATCCTCTTGGTGAGGTACTTTTGGGGTCTTTCCAGTTGCTGCAGGTGTCTGGTAAGGTACATCCCAAAAGGGGCATTGTACTCAATTATGGGCCTGATGAGGGATGAGTAAAGAGGCACGATGACCTCCCCTGATCTAGATGTGAATCCCTTCATGATTAGGTGGGCTATATAAAATGTTTTTCTAACCACTTTGGCCACGTGGTTGTCAAATGAGAGATTGCTATCAACTTGGGTCCCCAGGTCCCTAATTACTTCTTCTGTACTTAATGGATTACCACCTATGTGGTAATTTGTGGGCACTTTGTTTTTGCCAAAGGGGATGACTATACACTTTTTGGCGTTTAGCTTGAGGCCATGGCTCTGGCACCAGTTGCCTGTTTCTTTTTTTTAATTTTATTATTTATTGAATTGTATTCCAATACCAATACTCTTTGATAATCATCTCCAGTGTTTTCTTTGCTTACCTGTCTCCCTTTGTTTTGCTCACTATTTTTTTGGATAGGTTTAAATTTGTTAGTTCTACCTTTTTCTACTTCCTCTCTTATATTTCTAATAAATTTAGAGGGGAAACCTCTTTCAAGGAACATTCTTTCCAATAAATCACATTCGTCTGCAAAATCTGTGTCTGCACTAGTCATACGGCACCCCCTTACAAACTGTCCCTTCACTATATTTTTCTTACAATGTAAAGGGTGTGCACTATTATAATGTAGAAAAGAATTACAAAAGATATATTTTATAAATATCTTTGTTTCAAACTTGTTGTCCACCTTATATATTTCTATATCCAAATATTGCAAACTTTTGTTGGAAATCTTGTATGTAAATTTTAAGAAATTGGTAGTATTATTAAAGTATATCATAAACTCTTCAAATTTTTCTCTTCCTCCTATCCAAAAATAACTATGTCGTCCAAAAATCTGCGGTATAATGTCCAGCAGTTTTTGAATTCAGTGTTTAGAATGCGTCTCTCTTCCCACTTAGCCAGGACCAAGTTGGCATATGTTGGGGCACAAGCCACTCCCCATGGCTACCCCTTGAATCTGTTGAAAAAAATTCACCATTAAAATATAGAAAATTATTTTTCAAAACCATGTCCATTAGCCAAGTGTTTACTAATTTTTCATTTTGTGTTAATCCTTGGTCTTCGTATACTATTTCTTCAAACATTTCCATACCATTACTATATGGTATGGAGGAAATAAATCTACAATATCTATAGTTATAAATAATAAATTGTCATGATATAAATCGTTAGATATTTCTTTCAGAAGATCCCAGGAATCTTTTAGTATGGAATTTCTTCCCACCCATAAACTTTTTAGTTTTGTATCTATGTATTTGGCTAATGAATAGGTTTTTGATCCCTCTGCAGATACAATAGGTCTTAAAGGTGAGTCACTTTCACATTTATGTATCTTTGGGATCACAAATATAACAGGAATTCTTGGTTTATCAACTTTTAAATACATATATGTATTATAATCTATAAGCTCATCTTGTAACATATCCCATAGTCCTGTATCAATTTTGTGATAAGCAATATTCACCTCATTTTTTGAAACACTGGAATATTTTGTGTCATCCCACAACATCATTTTATCTTACTCTCATACAAAATATTATCCATCATTACCACTCCCCCCACCTTTATCGAGTTTCATCACCCTAATATTAGAGTTGTTCTTCATTTCATACAAACATTCTTTTTCTTTCTTACTCAAATTAACCTTATATTTAGTATTACTTTGTTCTTTCCTCACTTCTTTCTCCATAACTTTTTCCAAGTTTTTTTAACTGGGGGTGTAATGGTGGATTGTATGTAGTTTTATGTTTTAGTTCCAATTTTTTATTGTTAACTGTTTTAAACGTAGGGAACATGATACTTAGGTTGACCTTCCTTAGAAATATTTTAATATCAAGTAGTGTTTTAGTTGCGTCTCCCTTTATATACGGAATATATTTCAAACCCTTAGAAAATAATTCAGTGTTCTTTCTTTATGTTAATATTACTAAAATTGTAAATGGAAAAATTATATGTATTCTTAATTCCATCTACTATTATATCATTATTATGCCCTATGGTGAGGTGGGTATCTCTCAAAATCTCCCCCCCCCCCCCCACATTGAAAATTTGACTGTCGTGGTCCCTGTTTATTCATTAGCCTTTCTGATCTCCTTAGAGGTGGAAAGGCTCGATCATAATCCAGGTCCCTTTCTTCCTGATAATAAACCTCATTTCCTCCTTTCTCAGAATTATTTACTTCATAATTCTGTTTATTTTCATCAGTTTGTTTATGATATTCATATGGGGGTTTGGGATAACTGGTCTTACTTTCATATTCCTTAATATCCCTTTCTAATTTTTTCATTTTTCTGTTCACCAATTCCTCACATTTAGAATCAATATCCTTTCTAATATTAAAATACTTATTTTTTTCTTCTTGAATAATAAAAATTAAATCATCTTTAATGCACTGGTCTAGTTCTTCTATGTCATTCTGTATTGAATCTTGACATCTAACATTCTCTCTGATAAGTCTCAACACATCCAATCCACACTTATTAAAAACCTCAATAAGTTCCTTATAAAAAACAGATCCTGGAATAACATTATTAGGAAATTTCCAGACACGTAGTCCCTTTGGGACTATTTCCCTAGATATACATTATTTTAAATATTCATTATCTATATTCATTGACCTGTATTTGTACATCAATTTAGCTAGTTTATCTAACTTTGTACGATATGAATCATTAATGGCTGGTTGTTTGTTACCATTACCATCCATTTTAAAACTGTATTTAGTCTTTAACCAGTCCTTGATTTCTTTGGTATTAGTATTTTTCACAGTACCTGTGTCTAAAGGCCTGTCCAAAGGAAAACTTTGGCTCGGTTCAATACTCAAACTTTTGGTAGCCTCATTTCCTTTTTTCCACTGTTTGAAATATATTTGGTGAAAGTGCGGCATTACAAGTTCTCCCATTGTCTTCGGCTGGATCACCGGCGTCTTTCGAACCACCCATAAGCTCCCTTCGCCTAGTGCTCCCTTGGTCTTTCTAACAAACCCTTTGGTTCCTGGGGAACTGGAATTGGTTGAATTGCCGTGAATCTTTACCAGTGAATGGTTCAGTGGTATTAGTAGGTCTATCAGTTCCGTAAGCTGTCGAATCAGCTTACGGGTATGACCTAATTCATCCTGCCCTGTTGGTTCAGGAAGTAAAGATCTCTCCATCTCCGTTCCACAAAAATCATCAATAAAAAAAGTAGTGGAACTGCAATAAATACGACTGATAATCCAAACAAAAGCAGAGAAAACGGAGCGGAGACCAAAAGCCAATTAGTCCAACAGTTTATTCACACACGCTTTATACGAACATAAAACTCTCCAACATAAACACCTTCTCTTTCAACAATGCATTTTCGTCCTTTACAAATAGACTTCATCAGATGACCAGTGAATCATGAAATTCTCATATTTATATCAAGTTAAATTAACTAAAACCGGTAGGAATACTTTCTCTCAATTTAAAACAGCCAATGAATAGGAATAAATTTAAGTCTAAAATCCGATGTTAAAATACAACTCACCTAAAGGCCCTACTTACAGGGTATGCCGAAACCTTACCTACTTTGACCCAGACATTTTTAACTCCAAACTATCTGGCATTAATTGGTCCTTTCTCTATCACCTCCCTCTCAATGAGGAAGTAAATTCCTTCAGTAAGATTTTCCTTGACATACTGATTCTGTTGCTCCGTCCAGAAAAATCGGACTCAAATCCAACTACGCTCTCTAGCTAACAAAACAAACCCGCTCAATCCTGTATAAATGATATTCTTCTTGAAAAGCCCGAGTTAAAAACAAATCCCCTCTTACTGCAGACATATTAAGAGTTCAAAAACCTGGCTAAAAATCTGTCAACAAAGATAAGAGAGCTTTTGTTTTCCCTCTAACCAAAGTAGCCCACGCAAAAATCTGCAAAAATTCTGGACCACCATCAGTAACGTACTCCACCTAGGTAACCCCACTACTCCCAACCCCTTTCCAAACACTGCTTCTGAAACTGCCTCCCTCCTTATTTCATAGAAACTATTCAAAACCTCACACTTAATACACAAAACAGTAGGTCTCACTCAACACCTCCACTACTCCAAAACAAAATTCTCCCCAATGCTTTCTTTCCAACCAGTCCCAGTTACTTCAACTAAATCTCTCCTTAACAAACCCTGCTCTCCCTCAGCAGACCAACTACCCCCTCATTTCCTAAAACTAGCTGGGTGCACAATCCGTCATCTACTCAGTCTCTATTCTTATTAACCGTTCCATCTCAGAAGACCTGGTCCCTGACATTTGGAAATCCTTCTATACTATCCCTCTTCACAAAGGCGGCAAGTCTACAGATCCCACTAACTTTAGACCAATTGCTAACATGTCCCCTCTATCGAAAATCTTGGAAAAGTGCATATATGTTCAGCTACTGAAACACCTTCTCATTAACATCTCCTCACTCCTACCAAACATGGCTTTAGGCCCCACCATAGCACTTCTACTGCATTACTGTCATTTACCCAAATAATAGCTGAAGCCCGTGACAACAGTCTCATCTCCAGTCTTTTTCTTGATCTTTCAAAGCCCTTTGATACCGTCTCTCATTCTAAATTTCTAACTAAACTCTCACACCTACATCTCTCTACCTACTCCATCAACTGGTTCTCTAGCTACCTCTCCGGCAGGCAAACAACTGGCAAAATGTCCTCTCTCCATTCCTCCCTGTTAATACTGGAGCTCCCCAAGGATCAATATTTTGGGCCCCCTCCTGTTTAATGTATTGACTAATAAACTTCACTCTGCTACTAACCTCTCTACACTTCTACAGTACGCTGATGACTCCACCCTGCCCACATCCCTGATCTACTAGCTTTCACTCAACAAATCTTTTCCACTGTCGAAACTTGGCTCTTGGATAACCAACTCATATTAAATCCAAACTCCTTCTCTTCTTCCCTAAAACACTTGCCCAGTACAAAACCTTTCTCTCGCTATCCTCTCTAAACAACACTATTATTAAACCTGAACCCCATACTAAACTACTTGGAGTTATCATTGACTAATTAAAATTTGATATTCACATTCAACAAAGTATAAAAAAAGACCCAACAGAAACCTGGACTTTTCTTTCATAATCAAACATTTCTGTCACCATCCTCCAAACCCTCCCTTGCTCAGGCCCTACTCCTACCCTGCCTTCTTTACACTGTCCTTGTCCTTACTCATATTCAAACATCTCTTATCACTAAACTAGAGCAAACTTCTAACAAAACTGCCAGATTTGCCGCCAACCTTCATTAAAAATCTCACCACTGCCTTGCCCTTAAGTCACTCCAATGGCCAGAATTATCCAGACGGCTTATACCCCAACTACATATTGCACACTCTATCCTATATGAACCCTCATCCTGTCACTCCCATCTCCAATTTAGTCTCCTTCTATAACCCCCCTTGTCACCTCCGTACCGCCAGTAAACACCTCCTTCAGTTATACAAACCCAATAAAAACACTGGTAAGACCCTTTACAAATACTCTGTAGCCCATGCCTGGAACTCACTTCCCTCTCAACATAAGCATTCAGCATAAATACCTGTTTAAGAAAGAAAGTACAGTTGTGTACACTTACCACAAATGTAGATGTTAGAGTGAATTCACTGTTGCAGTTATCACACTTGGGTTATCCTGCCAGGGGTACCCCTCAGTCGGCCCGAATACCAGAGGCTTAGTATTTCTGCGTTGGTTGCTGTCGCTCCAGGACTGATGTCAGGTCATCAGTGGTATAAAAACAGGCAACAGACACCATTACATCATTTTTTCTTGCCCCAAATGTCAGGAGCTCCCAAAAGCGAGCTAAGTTATGGTGGAGTAACATCACTGGTAGAAAGTAAATACCAATAGCCCTGTAAGGGTGAGGAAGAGAGAGAGAAAGAGACAAGGAGGCTGGAGGGTGGGAAACCAGGACTGCAACAGTGAATACACTCAAAAATCTACATTTATGGTAAGTGTACAAAACTGTACCATGTTCTTCATGTTTCACTGTTGCAGTCATCACACTTGGGTTGATTTCCAAAGCTGAGGATCGGGTAGAGGCAGTCAAGAAGAGTTGGGGCTGGCTAGAATGCCCTGCAGGAATGCGGTTGCAAAGCCTGCCCTGGATTTTGAAAAGACAGGCAGGTGGAAATGCTTGGTGAAGGTATGAACATAACTCCATGTTGTAGTTTCCAGGATGTCCCTGGTAGGGACCCCTCCGAGAAAGGCTGTAGAGGTTGAATTTGCCCTAGTAGAATGTGTTCTGACTCACAGTGGGGGTGGTTTCCTATGGTGTCTGTAACAGAAACGGATGCAGTATGCTATCCATTTGGAGATGGTTTGTTTTGATATGGCTTTGCCCTCTGCTCCGGTGCAAAGCTGACTAGTAACTGGTCAGATTTCCTAAAGGACTTAGTCCTATCCAGGTAGAATCTGAGCTATCGGTGCATATCTAAATAGTGTAGAATCCTTTCCCCCTTATTTTGAGGGTTAGGGAAAAAGGTGGGCAAATGAATAGCTTGGTTGAGAGCCACACTGGACACCACCTTAGGCTAGAAAGTTGGGTTAGTCCTGAGGGAGACCCTGTCAGCATGAAAAATGATGAAAGGTTCCACAGCCATAAGTGCTTGTAGCTCAGACAATCTTTTTAGCTGAAGTGATGGCCAGAAACAAGGCTGTTTTCCAAGAGAGGAATTTAAACTCTGCTGAAGCTGCAGGCTCAAGGGGGGGGGGGGCTTTTCCAACACAAAGTTAAGGTCCCAAGCAGGAGTAGGGGCTCTTCTTGGTGGCCTTAAGTTGTTAGCCCCTCTCAGGAATTGTTTGATGAGAGGGTGTGAGAAGAGAGGTGGCTCAGTGCTGTAATGTGCAGAGATGGCAGAGGCATGGATTTTAATGGAAGAGAAAAATAGGCTTCTGTGGAGTAGTTCTGCTAGGTAATCCAGAATAAGAGTTAAGGAGGGCTGTGCTGGGTCAGCTCCTTTAGTCTGGATCCAGGAACAATACCTTTTCCACTTGTCAGCATAGGTTCAAGTACTGGGTCATCTGGCTTCACATATGACATCCAGGACTTGTTTGCTTAGGGTGGCCACTGAAGAAGTCAAGGAATAAGCCAGGCTGCTAAGTTCAGTGTCTGCAACTGTGGATGCAAGAACTCTCCCTCCTGCTGAGTCAGGAGAGTTGGAATCTGGGGTATGTGCCATGGAGGCAACGGGGACAGACTGCACGGTAGTGGGTACCAGTGTTGGCGTGGCCAGTATGGGGCAATCAGGACTGCCCTTGGTCTTTCCTCCCTTATTTTAAGTAATACTCTGGTCAGAAGAGGTAGAGGGGAAATGCATAGATTGAGAGGTTTGCCCACTGGAAGGATAGGGCATCCACTTTCAGGCCTTGCTGTGAGGTTCCCTGGTGCAGAACTTGCTGAGCTGGTGGTTGTAGGGGGAGGCAAATAGGTCCACCTTCGGGGTACCCCATTTTTGGGTCACAAGGTTGAAGGTGTTGTGGTTTAACTGCCACTTGTGTGGGTCTAGGAGATTTCTGCTTAAGTTGTCTGCCAAAGAGTTTTGGTTGCCTGGCAGGAATTGAGCTTGCAGATGAATATGCATGGCTGAGGCAGTGTTCCAAAGGGTCATGGCTAGCCTGCAGAGAGGGTAAGAATGGGTTCCCCTCTGCTTGTTAATGTACCACATTACTGTGGTGTTGTTGGTTTCGATAAATAGAGGCGCCAGAGAGAGCAGGAAACTGAAAACTGTCAGAACGTGCTGAAAAGCTAGCATCTCTTTTTGGTTGATATGCAGATGAATTTGGTTTGGGCTCCAATGGCCCTCAATGCACCTGCCGTCCAGGTGAGCACCCCAGGCATAGTCTGATGCGTCTGTAGTTAAGGTCTGGGCAGCTTGGGGTTGTAAAAAGGGAAGTCCCTTGTTGTGATTGCAAGCTGCTGCCCACCAAAGAAAATCTTTCCTTAGACAGGGTATCATAGGTATAATAGTTTCCAGGTCCTGTGAATGTTGACACCAAAGGCTTAAGTACCACTGAAGTTTCCTCATATGCAGTCTGGCACATGAAATCAGTAGAATGCAGGAGGCCATGAACCCTACAGCTTGCAGGATTTTCCTTGTAGATAACTGGGTTCCGGTGGCTAGTTGAGACAAGCAGCCTGTTAGGCTTGTTTTTCTGGAGTTAGAAATGTCATCTGGGATGCAGTGTCCAGGCTTGCTCCCAGGAATACAATTTTTTGACTGGGGACAAGTTTGGATTTCTTCTCACTGATTGTGTACCCCAGTGAGGTTAGTAGGTCCTTTACAAATGTCAGGTGCTGTAACAGCTTTTACTGACTGTCTGCCTGAATCAGGCAGTCGTCCAAGTAAGAGTAAATTTGAATATTTCTTTGTCTGCAAAAGGCAATGGCTGGAGCCAGGCATTTTGTGAAAACCCTGGGAGCAGTGGGATAAGCCAAAGAGAAGTGCAGAGAACTGATAATGCATAGATCCTGCCCTGAAAATTAGACATTTCCTGCAAGAATCTCTGATTGTGATATGAGGTCTAGAGTGGCTAACCAGTCATCTTTGGACAGCATAGGGAGAACCTGCTGCAGTGTGAGCATTTTGAATTTTGGTACCACCAGGAAGGTGTTTAGAATAGACAGATCTAAGATTGGGCGCAAGGTGCCCTCTTTTCTGGGTACTAGAAAAAGCCTGGCCTATCTGTTCTGCAGGGACAGGATGAATTGCCCTCATGGAGAGCAGGGAAAGAACTTGGTTTTGTGCCTCTGCCCACTGGTGTGGAGGAAGATATGGGAATCCCTTTGGGGTTGACATAGTGTGGAAATAAAATTTGTACCCCTGGGACACTATGTTGAGGACCCATCGATCGATGGTGATGGAGGCCCCGTTTTCTGCATGGGAGGCAAGTTTTCCTCCTAGAGGCAAGGACAGATGGGCAGAGGTGAGAGGAGGAGGAGTTATTGGGAATTCTTTCCATAAGGGGGTGGCTTAGCACTCCCTGGTTTAGAAGTGGAGGTACTCCATTGTTTAGATCTCTGCATACCTTGAAACTGCTGTCTGGGGGGGGGGGGTCTGTTACCCCTAGGTCTTGTCTGACGTGGCCTTGAGGGGGCAGGAAAGGGACAATGGCTACTGAATCTTGGAGGCTGAACCTGCAAAATGTCTGTCTGCATAGATTTAGCTTTTTCTTCCATCTTTTTTTTAAAAACCTCTTCTGTTTTTTTTCCAGATTGTCTTTGTACAGAGGCGCGTCCAATAATTTTGATTTGACATGATCTGGCAAGGTCTGTTCCTTAAGCCAAGGATGCCTTCGAAATACAGAACTTTTGACTGCTGCTCTGCAGGATGCTTCTAGGGTGTCAAACCCACATTGCAGGGTATGCTTACTGATTTGACTTGCAGAATGCATAAGTTCCTGTAAATTTTTATTTTCTGCACAGTCAGGGAAGGTAGATAATTTTTGTTTAATAAGTTCCATGGTATATTGCTGGTATTTCAGCATGTGGAACTGACAATTTAATGCTCTAATGGCAAGAACTACAGAACTATATACTTTTTTACCCCATCTGTCTAAGGCTTGAGAATCTGAAGGGGTGGGATTCTTAGCTGTAGTTGCTATTATTCCTTTAGGCCCTTGGGAGATGACCTCTGGGTCAGCAGTAGGATTCTTGAAAAGAAATTTGTGTGAGTCAAGGACTCTAATACCAGTCAGGTTTTCTAGGAGCAGGAGGTAAAGTATCCTGGGTTAGATTGGACTCCATAAAAACATCATCCACAACATCCAGGACAGGGGGTATAGCTAAGGGTCTGTGCTGAGGTAAACCTAAAAATTCCCCGAGTCTCTTTTTGGAGTGCTCTCTCAAAGTATGTAGGGTTTCACCAAAAGAAAAATCCTCTGGAGGAAAGGCAGAAGGAATGGATTCCTCTGCATCTGAATCCTCATAAGTAGATAAGGGCATGTCTTCATAATCAGAAACCTCAGAGTCACTGGACTCTTGGTCAGATAATGGTGGCGGGGACAAGTCTCTTTTTCTTTTAGCAGGATAAGGCTGGCTGCCCCTAATCAGCATGATAAGGTCTTCCACCATTTTAAGCATCTGTGATTGTGCCAAGGAAGAAGGCGCATGAGTTTGGGTCATAGGTCTTTTAGGCGTAGCTCGTACTCTGGGCCTTAGAAAAGTACAGTTGTGTACACTTACCATAAATGTAGACGTTCGAGTGCATTCACTGTTGCAGTCATTACATTTGGGGTAATCGGCTGGCAGGTTGCCCTCAGTCGGCCTGATTAACAGTCTTGGGTTCTGCGTTGATTGCTGTCCCTTCTTCCATGACATTCAGGTCGTCAGGGGGTATAAAGCATGCAGCCGATGCCATTACATCAGTCTTTCTTGCTGTGCGGTGCCCTAAGCAGAAGCAGTTCGCAAGTGCCGGTCAGCCGACTCCTGAAATTTTCGTTTTCGAGTTTCAGAACTGAAGTCTTCAACTAAAAAGCTAAGTACCCCGTTGGGGAAACTTTTTCTTGCTCCTTACCGATGTCAGAAAAAGTTAATAACTGCATTACTTGTGGGAAGCAAATACCTCATAAGATTACCCAAATGTAATAACTGCAACAGTGAAACACGAAGAACATCCAAATTTTTTGAGGCCAAAAGGGTGCAACGAGGATGACTTCACTCTTTAACCTGGCAGCTCTTTGTAAAAGCTTTGTAATCAAAGGTATTGAAGGATATGCATAAAGCAGACCGGGGGGCCAGTCATGAAGGAAAACATCCCTCGGTGATTCTCCTGTGGGGGTATCACGGCAAAGTAGCTGTTGCACTTGTTCAGGGGGGACGCAAAGAGATCGCAGTATGGCTGGCCTCACTTGTGTAAAATCATTTCCGTTACTGTCTGATTGAGGGACCATTCATGGGGTAGTAGAATGTACCCACTCAGTTTGTCTGCTAGCACGTTGCACTTCCCCAGAATGTGCACTGATATAAGAAAGCGCTTGGAAGATATTGCCCATTGCCATACTTTTGAGTGCTTCTACACACCGGGAATACAATCTGGTTCCTCCTTGTTTGTTGATGTACCAAACCACTGACAAGTTGTCTGTTTGTATAGCAACTGTTCCCGAAGGGAAAGCATTCTGAAAGGCTTGCAATGCCAAAAGTGTTGCTCTCAATTCTAGAACACTGAGATGCAAATTTGCCTCTTCGGGGACCCAAGTGCCTTGGACAGTCTTCCCTAGGGTATTGCCTCCCACCCCCAACTGGGAAGCATTTATGGTCATTGTGGGCTTGTGCTGAGAGGTGACAAATAAACAGCCTTGTAAAACCTGATTTGATTGAATCCACCACATCAGATCCCTTTTGCATATGTTTGTGATTTGTATCGGGGCAGACAGTGGGAGATGAAGACTTGACCATTGTGAGTTCCAGCATCCACAGAAGGATTCTCATGTGAAATCTGGCCAAAGGCACTAATTTTATCGCTGCGGCCACTGATCCCAGAGTCTGAAGGACCAAGTGGGTTGAAACTCTGGTACTGGAAACTATCTTTTCCACTTGTGTTCTTATTGTCTAAACTCTGGAGAGGGGAAGTCAGGCAACTGATGATTTTGAGTCAACCAGTGCCCATATGAACTCTAGACTTTGACTTGGTTCTAAGTTCAGATTTTTTGCAATTTATAGTTATTCCTAGCAAAACACAAGTTTGCGTCACCTTTTCTCTTGCTATGATGAGAGATGCCTGGTCGGGATGGATATGAGCCAGTCGTCTAAGTATGGAAACACCCAGAATTCCCACAGTCTCAAATGAGTTGCTACTATCGCCATGCACTTGGTAAACACGCAGGGGGATGTGGGGAGAACCCTAAACTGGCAAGACTGACTCCCAGCCATAAGTGCATCAACCTTCTGGACCGCCTGTTCATTTTTATGTAATAGTAAGCATACTGAAGGTCTATCGCGCACATCCAATTGTCCTTCTCCAAAAAAGAATGGACTGAACTGTGACCATCTGTAACTTGGTCTTTCAAATGGAGTTGTTTAAGTTGCTGAGATCCAGAATTGGTCTCCAGTCCCCTTTTTTCTTTGGCACTAAAATAACCTTGAGTAAGTTCCAGATTCTATCTGGTCTGGGAGAGGTGCTGGATGACTCCTTTGATAAGCAGCTTTTGTATTTGAATTGCTGCTTGATCCCTCTGACTGGGTGAAACATCTGGGAATTTTCTTGAATTGGGAGGACAAAGGGAAAATGGTATTATATTACCTCTGGAAAAGATACTCTGCATAAAGGTATCTGTTATTTCTAGTCAGGCTCTCTGGTGCAGGGACAAGCAACTGCAGAATGTCTCCAGAGGTGGACAATCAGGTCTCTTTTGGGAGCGCTGGAAGAATTTGCCAAAGACTGTATTTCTGAGCCCTTGATTTTGCAGGCCACATCTGCCCCAAAAGTGGCTTCTACCTTTAGAGTTTCCTCCTCGGCCCCCGGGGGAACCTCCTCCACTCGTGTCCTGGAAAGCACCTTGTGATTTCTTGAACCACATTTTACCACCACCTCGATTCCTCAAAAAGAATCTTTGAGAGGTAGAAAAATGTACACTCATGGCAGAAAGGATCTTTCAGTCCTTCTCATACCTGGGCAATGTATCTTTTACCTTGGGACCAAAAAAATGACATGCCGTCTCAAAGGCAGCATTGACAAACGAAAACTTAAAGGGCTCCGTAAAAATCACACAAATGCATCTAGGTTGCGTCTCCTAATGGAAACACCTGAACTTGCTGCTCTTAATGTTCCTTCTGCTACGTCAGAAATGAGCCTCATGGAAGAGTTGGACATGGACTGTAGGGTAACCAACTGAGAAGTGACAGATGTCTTCACCTCTTCAGAAATGGTTCCTGAGACAGTGTCTGACAGTTCCTTAATCAGGTCCCATTGCAGTCTTGCAAAATGTGCCAAACAGTTCAGTGACCTTAAGGCGAAGGTTGCTGAAGCATAGACATGCTTCCCAAATCTGTCCATCACCCACAACTCCTTGCTGGGAGATGAACTCAGCATTTCTTCTTAGTGGCTGCTGCCATGACCATGGCATCCACAAACACAACTCTGGACCAAAATTGTCTATCCTCTGGGGGGAGTCAATTCTGTTGGGCTTCCTGGAGATGGGCTCAATGGTGTCAGGATCCTTCCATGTATTCTGAGAGACCAAATCGATGAGCTCATCAGCAGGCGGGCCCACCCAGGAGGTAGATGGCCCAGTACTAAATGCATACAGGAAAATAGATTCTTCTGATAAAGGGCTGCTGGAATTCCAGCCACCTCTCAGTTTCAGTATCTGAAAGATGTCTCTGAATGAGCCATCATTAAGAAGTGACTATGGGGGACCCTTCACCCTCATCAAAATCTGTATCTTTAGTGACAGACTCGGGGGAATCTATATGCTTCCTTTGTATATTCTCTTCTTAGGGACCTCCTCGGTGGGATAATCCGGGGAGTTCTCAGAAGAGGAAAGGATACCCTGATAGGAAGCCTGAGGTTTTGGTATCTGCTGTCCCTATAGAGATGATAATTGAGACCCTAGAATATATGTAGACTTAGGATCCGAGGGGGGTAGGCACCGTCCGAGTCAGAGGTGCAGACAGAGCCCTCTCCAAAACCCTAGAGGCAGACTTCCCTGGAGAGGGAATAGAGCTTAGACCAGAGAGGATAAGCTCCTGATCCCTAGTCCCCCCCACCCCCCGCTCTGAGGACAGCTGCCTCGAAACCAAAGTTGGAACCAAATGACCATAGACAAAACTCCAAGATGCAGAGATGACACAGAAACCCTTGCAGTCGACTACAGCACCTCGGACCAGACAGGGTAGTATCAGCTCCGAGAGCCCTTCTGATTCAACTGGAGTGAAGAGCTCAGAGCAAGTCTTGGATCAGAGGATACAAAAATTCTCAGATCCAAAGCAGACTGGTCTGAACAACTCTGATCCAAGGGCTCTGAAACCTCAATAGGGGTCATACAGGTGTCATGGATATATGTACTTCCTGACCCAATGGGGTCGGAGCCGAGAAAGGGGTAGGCTGGCTCTGCACCTAGAGGGTCTTTCTCACTAATCACTCCACATCCTATTCGGCTGGACTTCTAGAATAGAGGAAGAATAGAACAGATGGAGATTTAGGTCTCTCCAAAAAAAGCGGAAGGTACTCTTGAGGGAAGTGGATCCAGTGATGGGGAGTACCTTGTTCGAGGCAAACTAGACAAAGTTGACTTTAGTGTGTGTGATCCGAAGTCTTCAGATCTGATGAATTTTTAATTTTCAGAGACTTCAGCTCCGAAGAAGCCATCCAATCCAAGGACAGCTTTTTAGACATTGGTGGGTTGTGGGAAAGTGACAGATCCAAGAGTTTTGGTTTCTTCTTCAACGGATCCGATAAAACCATAGGACCTGAAGAAGTTCTTTTCGCTGATTTTTCCAAGGAGCTAAAAGATGCAGAAGAGGTAGTCAGAGAAGCATGAGACATCTTTTTAGGCTTTTCTTTAGATGCTCCAGAGATCACATGAGATAGGCTATCTACACAGAGGTAATTTTACGCCTAGCCGTTTCATCCTAATGTAATACCATAGAAATGCAATGCTAGTCAGTACCAAAGACTGCATTTAATGATGACTGCTCATTTATCCCACTAAGATGCTCCATCCACTCGTCTCGGTTCCTCCTAAACAGTGTCATAGAGGTGGTCTGTTTCACATGAATTGGTAGCCTGCTCCAAAGACATGGCAGTCACTGTGAAATAAATCTGTCCCTCCAGCATGCCCTATTTAAGTCACAGGCCATATTTAGGTCCCTGGAATGTGTAGTTCTAGTCCTGTTTGATTTCCGGATATGCAGTAAGTTTTAGATTGCTCTATAGGCCAGGCAGAAGTCTCCCCTAAGAAGTCTATATGATAAGGAGTATAGTGACATGGACTTTAGTAAGTCTGTGTAAGGAACATGCTGGAGCCCCTTAATCTTCTTTGTTAGAAACCTCCGAGGTCTCTCTAACCGCTGCATGTGCTTAATACAGTACATGCCAAACAGGGTGTTACATTCAATTATGGGATGGATAAGTGCAGAGTACAGGGGGGTTACAACTTCTTTTGCTCTCAAGGAGACGGCTTTACTAATCAAATCTGCTATGTAGAAAGCTTTTCTTACTACAGTAGACACATGGTGGTCGAAGTTAAGATCGCAGTCAACTTGTGATCCCAGGTCCCTTACCACTTCATGGGTACTTAAAGTATTGTTGATTTGATGGTGTGCGGGGACATTGTACCAAAGGGAATTATGATGCATTTCTATGCATTGATTTTCAGTCCGTGACTAATACACCCGTCATTGGTTTGTGCGAGACCCTCCTGGAGTACACTGACATTACTCGAGGATTCAATGATTGCACCTAGTTTGCAGTCGTCTGCAAACCTGGTCAGCTACAACCCCTTAGTTTTGACCTTAACGTCTGAGAAGTATATACCAAATAGTAGCGGGCCCAGCACTGATCCCTGTGGCACCCCACTAGTAACATGTCTGCTGGTTGATGTGGAATTACCCATTTTGACAGTGTGTGTGTCCAAGTTTGTGAGCCAGTTGGCAACCCATCTTACAACAAAGGGGTTTACATTCAGTTTGCTAAGTTTTTCGGTAATGCCTGAATGTGGAATTGTGTCAAAAACCTTCGCCAGGATGAGGTATGCTGTGTGCACAAACTTGCCCTCATCAATGACACATTTTCAAAGAAATCCACAAGATTTAACAGGCAGGATCTGCTCTTCACAAAGCCGAACTGAGTAGGATCCAGGGTCTGAAGGTCACTTATGTCTTTACTTATGAGGTGCACAATGATATGTTCCATGACCTTACAGATGAGGTTGGTCAGGCTTATGGGTCTGTAATTCCCCGGGTCTGTTGCTAGGCCACCTTTGTGGATGGGAATAACTGTTACTGTTCGCCATTCTGCAGGAAAAACCTGTGTTTAGGCTGT
Source organism: Protopterus annectens (assembly GCF_019279795.1). Classification (NCBI taxonomy): domain Eukaryota; kingdom Metazoa; phylum Chordata; order Ceratodontiformes; family Protopteridae; genus Protopterus; species Protopterus annectens. Next base: position 770,422,733 of record NC_056741.1, on the reverse strand, counting down.
GACTGAAAAGGGTACTTAGTGGTGATGCTAGTTCGTGTTTTGGCTTGTTTACAAGACAGCCTGGAATATAGTCTTCCATACAGGCTGTGTTTTTTTTTGCCTTGGACAAGGCTTTGAGTACCTGAACTCCACATATGTAAGGTAGGGGGAAGTTTTGAGGAGGGTTTGTTGCAAGCTAGGAAGGGATAAGGGAGTGAAATTTTCACCAAACAGGTTTGCTATCTCTATGGGGTCAGTGCATGTGATACCGCTGGTCACTAGTTCTGCACATGCTTGGGTCCTACTCTTTAGGTTACATACGCAACTGTAAAAGGCCTTACGGTTATCCTTGGCTGTACATGCCAAGTTTCTCTCAAAGGAGCCCTTGGAGGATTTGACAAATTGTTTTATTTGCCAGTTGAGGCTGAGGAGGGTGCTTTTCCATTGCTGGGGCTTTGTCTTTGTTTTCATGGACAGCAACATTTTGGATTTATTGTAAACTCTTGGCAGCTTCTTTTTACCTGGAGCTCTGGCTTTGATTCTTTCTGGTACGGCTGAGTTTATAGCCTTATGCAAGTGATTGTACAGGGCTTTAGTGTAAGCTTTGGCGCAGTTATCACTTCCAGCTTGGTGTGGGGCTTGGAGTGCATTTATACCTTCACATAGGAGGTTACAGTTTTGCCTTGGTGAAGTTTTTTAGTTCGATTTCCCCTTGTGTGAGTTCTGGTGTTAGTGCTAGCTCAAAGGTGACTGATCTGTGGTTAGTTTTAACTAATGAGAGTCTGACAGTTGCGGCAGTGCACCCTGACATGTTGGTGAGGACCAGATCTAGAATGTTTGTTCCTCTTGGGGTACGGACAATTTGTTCCAGGGCATTTAAATTAACAATGTCAAAGAACTTTTGTGCTAGCGAGTTTGGGCTAGCGCAGGTTTCCCAGTTGATGTTTGGATAACTGAAATCTCCCATAACTAGTGTGTTTGGTAGAATTTGGATTGTCGCCAGTTTGGTCAAGAAGGCTTCGTGGGCATCATGACCCATGGAGAGGGATCTATAACTGGCTGTGACTTGAATAGGGGTCTTACCAACCATACTACTCTAATACAGATTGAAACACCACCTCACTTGGTTTTCACAAGTGCATTTGTGGTCTAAGATGTGAAAAGACCAGGGTGCTCTCTGAGGCCTTGAACCAGGATTCTATGACTGCACAGACATCTACATCTTCTTGTGATAAAAGTGCTTCCAAGGAGTGCAATTTTTGGTTTACGTTCCTAGCACTTAGCAGCCTACAAACGGCACTACGGGGAGGCAAGAGTCTTTGCCAGCAGCCAAAAGCCTAGAGGTGCCAGGTGCAAACCATCTCTGGCAAAGCAGCGAGGTTTGTCGACCACGGCTTCCCAGGCTGACAGGAACTGGATCCCCTTTGAATGACACCAAAAGCTGGGCCAATTATTGAAATCAATCATTTTTTTATTTTATACTGTAGCATCATTCTAGATGAGGGTAGTATGCTGCTCAAGGCTAGGGACATACCTGCCTGGGACACATACTCAGAGAATTCAGCCATGTTTCTCTTCATATAGTCCAGTGAGGTACATCTCAAATCATTCACACTAGCATGAACTATGACAGTTATAACTGTACTTGTTGCTGAGAAACCTGAGTGCATGCGTGATCTGACAAATCCTGGCACTGGACAGGCAGCTGACCGTGACTTTCTCCTCATCCAACCTGGTGAGCGAGACATCCATGTGTCTCACTATTGAGTCTCCAATGATAAGAAAATGTATTTTTTTTGAGTGTTAGCCCTTACTGGCTTGGTGGGTGAGACACTGGTTTTGCTCTGTGTCATGGGTGCTATGGTGACTGTTAGCTGTAGCAGGCTTGTGTTTTGGAGGTCCCTGGTGTTTCGGTAAGTTTTTTGAAAGAACCTCCATTGTATGTGGATTTACATGTTTGATGCATACTATGTGTATGAGTACTGGTATGTGTATGAGTAGTGGTATGAGTAGTGGTACTATGAGCATATGCAGTTTGGGGGAGTTGACAACTTTCTCCGTATTACTGCTTTGAATGAGAGAGAGCATGGATTCTAGAATCCTGGTGTAACTACTTCTCTCACACTCTGAACTAGAGTGTGCTACTAGTACAGGGCTGTCTGTGTACATGATGGAATTCTTACACTGCCTCAAGAGACCCAAGTCAACAAGGTTGGCAAAACAAAAAAGGGTAGTCTAAATGTCCACAACGCTAGGTTGAAGACTGTTGTCACTAGGGGTGGCTATTCAAAATCTATCTCAGAGGAGCTCAGTGGATGGTTATTTGTGCATTGGTTTTAGGGACAATTTGTTGAGTTTAACTGTCCAGCTTTGGCACACAACTGCACAGTAGTGCACGGTGCTGCACAACACTCAAACAAGTGCTCCAATGCAGGTCCTAAACAACAAAAGCTAAAAACTTAAACTTTAAAAAGATTCAAAAGGACCAATGAGGATCCTTATTCGGAGCCCTACACTGGCATCCTTTTACCAGACAGGTTCCAATTAGCATAATTCTCTCACAAAAGTGGAGATAGGCCCCTTCCTATTCTAGATGGCCTGGAAAATGAGCTCAGAGTAAACAAACCACTACAAACAGTTCCAGAAGCAGCAAGCCTGTATTTGGACTATGCTACAGCTACTAGCTACCCTTGTTTCAGCCAGAAAAACTGGAGAATGCTTAAAACAGTAGAAAAATAGTAATGAGACACAAAAAACATTTAAAACAGCAGAAAATCAGCATGGAGGCTCTAAAGAATGCTTTTCTCCTTTTCAGCCATAAACAATCAGCAAGCTACAAAAAAAATGACCAACGGAAATAATCACCAAGAATACAATTACAATGAAAAATATATATATGTATATATATATATATATATATATATATATATATATATATATATATAATGTACGTATAAGAAAAGATTATAAAAGAAAATTTTTTTTTGAAAAAGGGAAGTAGAAAGAAGGCTGACAAACTGCCTATGAAGGCAGTAAGAATTACGCGAACATATCTTCAGTAAAGGCAAAGGAGGCAAAAAAAGAGAAATGCTAACAATACTATCAACAGTATACTAGTACAAAAGGATTCAAATCGTGAGAAATTTAGAAGAAAAATTTACAAAAAAAAAAATTCACTTATCTAGTTAGTAGCTCAAGAGACAACAGAAACCATATCGTTCACCTACAGAAGGCAAACAAAATCTGAAGTAATGGGGACTGATGCATTCCAGGTAAGGAGGAAGCTCGAGAGTTCAAAGTTGCCACAAGCTTTTACGGTGGCTGAGTCAGATCTGAGGGCTCGGATCAGAACCCATCAGTTGAGGACAGAATGAAAATTGACATCAGATCTAGAAATAAAATCTAAATGAAAAGGGCAATACTGCTCATGTCCTGAAAAGCAGTAGAAAGATACTATCTGAACAGGACAAACCTGGCAAATGGGGGGTTTAAAAAGTCAAAATTCTGGGGCATGACATCATTCTAGTTCTGTTGCTTAACTACAACTCACTTTATCAACTTTAGCAGCATGAAGGGCCTATTTGCAAAAGTTAAATCTGTGAGATACAAAACTCATTTCAGAAAATATCCTTCATACGGCTTAATGTAATTACCTTTCAGGACAGTGACTGTTTTTTGGTCAAGGCTCTCAGTACTACCATGCAGTCGCTGTCGCTCACTTTCTTCAGCTTTCAAACAATTTAAGATTTCCTCCAGCTCTTTAACTATCTCTGAGAATGAAGGACGCAGCTTTGGGTTCATCTGAAAAACAACAGAAAATGAATGAATTGCAAAGGACTTTCCAAGACATGTTCCTCTAGTCACACTGTGCTGATGTTTCATCATTTGTTGACTATAAGCAAAGAAGTCCTTCTTGGATAAACTGATTAGTATGGCTCCACTGATGTCCTAGGAATAACGTTTTTACAAAATAAAGGCTGCTGGTGAAGTAAATTAGAAGTTATGTACCTACCATAACGTTCCATGTTAGTTGTCTTCTCTCGCCTTCTTTCTTGCTGGATGTGTTCGGAGCCGATCCTCGGCTCCGACTCGGCACTTGCTAAGCTCGAGAGTCACTTTTACCAGCTCGAGGCAGCCCCATATCCCATGATGCAAGGCGGTAATTACCCAGATCTCGTTTGGTATCTAGAGGAAAAACTGCCTATAAAAACCTTCCACTAAGGAAAGAGAAACACTAACCTAAAAAGGCTGTAATGGAAACCAGGTAATCAAGGACAAGAACTATCTGGTGTCCAAGGAAGAAGAATCTTCCAGAGAAAAGGGGAGATCAAGGTCTGTCCAGGCTAGGGGGACAGGAGGGAGGGACGCAAGAAAGAAGGCCAGAGAAGACAACTAACATGGAACGTTATGGTAGGTACATAACTTCTAAATGTTAAGTTGTCAATCTCGCCTTCATTCTTGCTGGATGGGACCGCGTCCCTAGCACCTCTATCCTGGGTGGCTCAATGGACTCTTGAGAACAGTGGAACCAAAGCTTGCCCTGTCCCTGGAGGCCAAATCCAATTTGTAATGAGAAACGAAGGTATGAGGAGTGGCCCAAGTGGCTGCTGCACAAATAGTATCTAAGGGTAGTCTAGCCTGAAAGGCTGTAGAAGTGGCTAGACCTCTTGTGGAATGAGCTTTAGGTTTTGAGTTCAGCTGTTTGCCCCTAAGCTGATAAATGTCAGAAATGGTGGAAGATAGCCATCTAGATAAGGTCACCTTAGAAACAGGGAGACCTTTTCTATTTTCAGCATAAGACAGGAAGAGCTGATCGGACTTCCTAAATTGCTTTGTTCTATCCAAGTAATATCTAAGTTGGCGATGAACATCTAAGTAATGCAATTTTTGTTCCGCCCTGTTAGAATAATTTGGAAAAAATACAGGGAGATCAATGGATTGGTTTAAATTTGCCTTAGAAGCAATCTTGGGCAAAAAGGATGGGTTGGTTCTCAAGGATACTCTGTCTTTGTGGAAGACCAAATAAGGGGGACGAACACAGAGGGCATGATGTTCAGACACTCTTCTAGCCGAGGTAATAGCGACTAGAAAAGGTGTCTTCCAAGAAAGAAACTTTAATGAACATGAAGCAGCCGGTTCAAAAGGGGGAAGTATCAAGGATGTCAGCACTAAATTTAAATCCCACTGTGGTGGAGGATCTCTAACAGGGGGTTTAAGAAGGAACACTCCTTTGAGAAAGGCTTTACAAAGTTTGTGGGACATAATGTTGTGGTCTGCAAAGCCGACATGAAAGTTCGAGATTACAGCCAACTGAACTTTAACTGTGGAAGACGAAGAACCTGAGTGAAAAATTTCCGCAAAGAAATCCAAGACCGACTGAATAGGGGCAGTAAAGGGGTCTATGTTCTTAGATTTTGCCCAAAAAGAGAAGCGTTTCCACTTGCTAGAATAAATCCTCCTGGTAGAGGACTTAAGAGAAGCTACTATGATATCTCTAATGGGGTTAGAGATCATAGGAAGCCTGGCTAAGGAAGGAAGTGGAGCAACCAAGCTGTGAGGTTGAGGGAAGGAACTGACCGGTGCAGTTGACCCGACTGGTGGGTCAGAAGATCTGGAACTGGGTCCAGATGCCAAGGCCGCACCAAAAGATGGCGATGAAGGAACGGGAACCAAATTTGTCGAGGCCAGTAAGGGGCAATGAGAATCATTTTGGCTCTCAAGACGGTAGCTTTCTGGAGTACTTGTGGTATCAAAGGAAAGGGAGGAAAGGCATAAAGAAGTCCCCGGGGCCAATCTCGGGTAAGAGCGTCTCTGGGGGGATGGCCCGGAAGTGGGAAGAGAGAGAAGAAGTCTGGGCATTTGCTGTTTTGGGGTGTAGCAAAAAGATCGCAGCATAGGTGGCCCCACTTCTGAAAAATCTCCTCCACAATGGATTGCTTGAGAGACCACTCGTGAGGCATGAGAATAGCTCTGCTCAATCTGTCCGCTATTATGTTGGTTTTCCCGGGGATATGCGTTGCTACCAGAAACCGATGAGAGGAGATCACCCATTGCCAAAGTCTGAGAGCTTCTCGACACAAGGGATAGGACTTGGTTCCGCCCTGCTTGTTGATGTACCACACGACGGACATGTTGTCCGTGTGAACTGCAATAGTCCCTAAAGGGAGAAAGTCATCGAGGGCTTGCAACGTTAAAAGCACTGCTCTCATCTCTAGGACATTTATGTGCAGGTGGTATTCGAACGGTTGCCACGTGCCATGAACCATCCTGCCCTGATAATGTCCCCCCCACCCGATCAGGGAGGCATCCGAAGTGACCGTGGCTACCGGGGCCGGGGGAGCAAATGGTCTGCCCTGTTGAACTAGAGGAGAGGAAATCCACCAGGATAGATGGGTCTTGCAGGTCTGTGTCACCAGAATCTTGTGACGCATGGGAAGCTGTTGGAAGGACCATTGGGTGAACAACATCCATTGTAGGAGACGCATGTAAAAGCGGGCCAGAGGAAGAAGTGTTATGGCAGCTGCCATGAGGCCCAAGACTTTCAGGACCAACCTGGCATGCGCCCTGTTGCTGGATAGGATGATCCGAACGTGGTTTTGGATATCTAGGATTCTCTGACTTGTTAGGTTTGCTGACATTCGAGTAGTGTCTAGATTTGCGCCTATAAAGGTAATAGATTGGCAGGGTGACAAGGAAGACTTTTCGAAGTTGACTGAAATTCCTAAGTGGCAGAGAGAGAGTGTAATCTCTGGCTTGGAGGAGTTGATGCCTGGTGGTGGCTGAGAGGAGCCAGTCGTCGAGATACGGAAACACCTGGAATCCTTGACATCTCAGGTGAGCTGTGACCACTGCCATGCATTTGGTGAACACTCTGGGGGCTGTAGTGAGGCCAAAGGGCAGGGCTCTGAATTGAAAATGACTGGTCCCCAGCCGAAAGCGGAGAAAACTTCTGGAGCATCTGTGAATCTTTATATCATAGCACGCATCCTGAAGGTCTATGGAGCACATCCAGTTGTCTTTGCCCAGAAAGGGCAAAATCGATTGAAGTGTGACCATCCGAAATCTTGTCTTTTTGACAGACTTGTTGAGCCTGCTGAGGTCTAATATTGGTCTCCAGTCTCCCGTCTTTTTGGGGACCAAAAAGAACCTTGAGTAGATTCCGGACTCTAAATCATCTTTTGGTACTGGCTGGATGGCCCTTTTCTTTAGAAGCTTTGACACCTCTAATTTTGCAATTTCCCTTAGACTGGGTGGTACGTCTGGAAGGGAACCTCTTTGAGGGAAGGGGCTTTCCTCGAAGGGAATCTTGTAACCCTCGGATATGATCGACTGTACCCATTTGTCTTGAGAGAGGGAAAGCCAGGCTTCTGGGTACAGTGACAATCTTTCCCCGACTGCCTCCAAGGGTGGGCAGTCGGGCAACACCTCAGGGATGCTGGAAGGGCTTGTCAGAGAGAGGCTCTCTGGAGCCCTGGTTCTGCGGACCCCCTCTGCCCCTAGGGCGGCGTCTATGGTTATTACCCCCTCTGCCTCTGGGGGTAAACTGACCTCGTGCGTCCGGCGTCACTCTCTGAGATTTTCGGAACCACATCTTCCCCCCCTTCTGACCTTTGGGATAAGGCCTGGAAGGGGCGGAGAAACGGACTCCTACAGCAGAAAGAGTTTTGCCGTCTTGCTCGCACCTGGTCAAAGTGTCCTTCACCTGAGGACCAAACAATGTTGACCCATCAAAGGGAGAGTTTGTGAAGGACGCCTTAAAGGGGTCTGCAAAATTACAGAGCCGCATCCAGGACTGACGTCTGAGAGCCACTCCTGTGCCTGCAGCTCTACTCGCCCCATCGGCTGCATAAGAAATGAGCCGCATGGAGGAGTTGGTTATGGAATTAAGGATTCCCAGCTGAGAAGCAATCTTTTCTTGAGCTCCTGCTGCTGAAGGATCCTGTACTACTTCACCTAATTCTTTAAGGATGTCCCTTTGAAGTCTGGTGAAGTGACATAAATAATTCAGCGAACGCATAGCAAAGGTCGCTGAGGAAAACATCTGCTTGCCATTCCTGTCCATGGTCCTAGACTCCTTGTTAGGAGGATGGACTGGTACGGAAGGATCTGCAAGTTCCTTCTTGGTGGCGGCCGCCACCACCATGGCATCAACCGGGACACCTTTGGTAAGAAACTGCTTTTCAGCGGGGGCCGTAATAAATTTTGAAGGTCTCCTGGGGACTGGTTCCGCCGAATCAGGAGATGCCCACGCCTTTCGAGCTATGACCTCCATGAGAGGGTCGAAAGGCGGAGACACCCAGGAGGTGGAGGGTCGAGATCCAAAAGCCTCCAGGTATACCGATTCATCCTCGGAGGGGTTAATGGATGGCCAGTTCCCCCTCTGTTTAAGGAGCTCAAGGATGTCTGAAAAGGAGACATCCTCAGAGGGGGATCTTGGGGACACCTCCGATTCATCCAAATCTGTATCCGATGTTGTAGACTCAGGGGAGTCTAAGTGCTTCCTCTTGCAGGTCCTCTTACGCGGGGGTTCACCTGAAGGATCAGGAGAAACCTCGGAAGAGGAAGTTCTTCCCAATGGGGAAACCTGGGCGATGGATCTCTGGGTCTGGGAGCAAGAGAGCGGGAAGAGGTATCTACAGGCACCATAGAGGGAGGAGCTAAAGGAACCGACTGCTGACTGAGCTCAGGGGCTAGCACACTCCTCATCACCTCGAAGGCTCCCCTCCCAGGGAGGGCCGAGATCCCACTCGAAGAAACGGGATCCCTGGTCCCACCGAGAGGGAAGGCTCCGAAGCAGATGTCGGGGCCGAGCTCACCAAGGCCGAAGCCCCGAGAGGGAGAGCGGGGTCGGACAAGGGTCCGATGCCACTCGCCCCCTCGGAACCGACCAGGGAAGCCCGGATCCCTCCAAGGAAGGTCTCAAGGAGGAGATAGGAGTCGAGGACGATGGAGCCGAAAGGTGTGGTATCGGCTCCGAAGCCGCAACAATCACGGTACCAATAAACTCTGGCTCCGAACTCTGTAGGAGAGTCGAAGGAGGAATCTCAGGAGGGTGTAGAATAGCGGTCGTCTGTTGAGACGGCTATGGAGCATTTGGGCTAGTGCCTGTGATTTTAATAGCCTACTCACCACTCTCTCTAAATCATGGTCTGATAGCCTGGAAGACCTCGATGATCGGCTCCGATGGCAACGCTCCGAAAGCAGGGGGGAAGCTGGAGCCGAGTGTATAGATTCCAAAGAAGGAGATCTAGACCTCTTTTTGGACGGAGCCATCGGAGCCGAAGAAACCTCGGCTCCAGTCGGAGCCGATAACTTATCGGCTTCGAGTGGAGGCACAGATATCTCGGCTCCAGCCGGAGCAGAGACATGCTTCGATGCTAGGGTGTCGGCTCCAGCCGGAGCAGACAGCTGCCGAAGCCAGGGTATCGGAGCCGAACGGCGCCGATACTGTAGCTTTCACTAAGGAAAGACCGGCTCCGGATGGAGCAGATGTCGACTCCAGCGGAGTCGAAACCAAGGCCACCAACTTGGACACCGAAGCCTGGGTCTTGGAAGGCTTGGAGGGCTTCCCGGAACCGACCTTGGCCGGGGAGCTCTCAGGCTTAAGGAGATCCCTGAGGATCAATTTATTTCTACGTTCCTGCAGGACTCTCTGGCTAAAGGAATGACAGATAGCACAGGAGTCCTGCAGGTGTAGGGGTCCCAGGCAATAAATACAAGAAGTGTGACCGTCTGTCAGAGACATCTTCTGACAGCACGAGTCACACTTCTTGAAACCTGAGACCCTAGTATCTTTAGACATGTCTGACCTAAAACACACACACAAAACAATCAGACCAAAAAAGATACCAACAACTAAATTATTATTAAGAGTAAATAATTAGTTATTATTAACAGTGACACAACACACACACCTAATTTCTGACGGGAACTGTGAGGGTGGGAAAAGGCCTAAGGCCCGAAACACAGAAAACTATGGAAGAGTGAACTAAGTGGGAATACACCACACAACACCCACACCTAGGAAATCCTGACAGGAACTGTAAGGGAGGGTAAGGCCTAAGGCCCAAAGCTCCAAGACCTAAGAATAAGGGGTTAAAGAAAGGGGTATGGAGCTAAGTGAATATAGGATTTACTAAAATTGCTATAAAGAACAAAATTTTAGGGAATTGGGTCTAAATATCCTGACTAACAACAATATAAAATCACTTACCAGGAGCTGGTAAAAAAGATGACCTCATTAGCGAAGCGGCAAATGAGATCTGGGTAATTACCGCCTTGCATCATGGGATATGGGGCTGCCTCGAGCTGGTAAAAGTGACTCTCGAGCTTAGCAAGTGCCGAGTCGGAGCTGAGGATCGGCTCCGAACCCATCCAGCAAGAATGAAGGCGAGATTGACAACTTAACATCTAAAATTAACCTTTTTCATATCTCCTAACCACCTTGCATGCTCAATATTACACATTAGTTGCATGAAGAAAAAAACACACTTCCAACTATCCTATTGCTAAAACACTGGTGGTGCAACTGCATGGATGTGAAATACTGGAACACATTCATTTTGTTGAAAAACTCAATTCACTGAATATAAAAATACTGGAAACTCAATGCATCAAATCCTATTCAATACATGTGCATGTAAGGGTTAGCCCCCCCCCCCCCCCGCTAATTATAACATACTAAATCCAGGATTGCACAAAAGTAGGGAGAGTGCAAAATTGCATTTTCAGTATGGAGTTATTTTTGTTTCCAGTATTTTGATTTGTGTAATATTGTGAATGCATCCCAAGGCACCACCTTGTGGAAAAAAGATTACCTCTGTGGTGGTACTAACTGCTTCATTACCTTCGGAAGAGTAGCTGTGCCTTCCTCGCAAAAATGACATATGTACAAAAGGTCCTTTAATGTCACAGGTTCATTTGTGGTTACTGGGCTAGTGATCTGAATGTCTTTATAAAGCCTAGCCGTGTGTACCCAATATAATACTAGAGAAACCCAATATTAAGGATCTTGCCTAAACTCAAGATCTTAGTTAGCAATGACTGCCCATACCTTGGAGGGTTCACAGGTGAAATCCTGGCAGAAATTTACTGTTTCCCATTCAGCCATCCAAGCTACAATTAAACAGGGTCATAGAGGGGATTTGTTTGATGTGAACTGGTAGTCTATTCCAGAGGAGAGGCAACTTCTGAGAGACACATCTGTCGCAGGTCCTATTTATGTACAGGTCCGGTTAAGGTCCCTGGAGCAGGTGACCCTTGTCCCATTTGACTTGCAGTTGTGCAACTTTTCCATTAGGTTTGGATCTGAGCTTGCTCTGTAGGTCCGGCACAAGTCTCCTGTAAGTAGTATGTATGCTGACTATAGTGACAGTGACTTCTGTCTGTCAATCTATGATGTGCTGGTGACCCTGAACTTTCTTGGTTAGAAATCTTTGAAGTCTCTCAAGTTGCTGCAGGTGCCTAGTAAGGCACATATCAAAGGGAGCACTGTATTCATTTACTGACCTGATGAAGGTTGAGTACAAGGGTGTTATGACTTCTTTCTCTCTTGAGGCACTGCCTTTGCTAATGAGGTGTGTGACACAGAATGCCTTCCTTACCACAGAAGACACATGGTGGTCAAAGTTTAGGTTACAGTCAACTTGCGTTCCCAAGTTTCTCACTACTGAGTTGTTACTTAGGGTATTATTTATAGGATAGTCTGCAGGGATATCAGTTTTACCGAAGGGGAAGATGATGCATTTTTTAGCACTGATGGAGTCCGTGGCTTTGACACCATTCACTGGTCTGTGTAAGTCCCTTGAAGTATATTGACACTGTTTGGGGATTCAACGATTGCACCTGATTTGCAGTTGTCAGTAAACTTGGTCCGCCACAGCCCCTCTGTTTTGGCCAGAACATCTGAGAAGTATATTCCAAACAATAGGGACCCAAGTGTGTGAAACCCCACTGGTAACAGGTCTGCTGGTTGAGGTAAAGTCCCCAACTTTGATAGGGTGTGATCTGTCAGTGAGCCAGTTAGCAGCCTGTCTGACAACTTAAGGGTTGATATTCAATTGGGCGAGTTTATCAATGATGCCCAAATGTGGGATTGTGTTGAAGGCCTTGGCTAAGTCCAGGTAGGCTTTATATACAGATTAGCCTTTGTCTATGGCTCTGGTGATGTTTCCAAAGATGTCCACCAGGTTTAACAGGCATGACCTGCCTTTGAAAAACCCAAACTATGTCGGATCAAGGATTTGTAGATCACCTATTTCCTTATTTATAAGGTTCATGATGATTCGTTCAATGGCCTTACAGATAAGGGTGGTTAAGCTTAAGGTTTTACAGTTCCTTTGCTGTACCTCTTTTATGAAGGATGATGACTGTTGCTGTTTTCCATTCAGCAGGGACAAAGGGACAAAACCAGTACTCAGGTTGTGATTGAAGAGAGTACCTAATGGAGTTGCTAACTCATGTTTTAGAAAATTTAAAATGCACCCTGGGATGCCATCTGGTCCTACAGAGGCTGTGTTTTTGGCCTTGGAGACAGCATTAATGATTTGCTCTTCGAAGATGCACGATGGGGGAGTTGTAGAGGGAATGCTTTGCGGAATGTTTGGAGGGGACAGGGGGTGAAATTTTTCACCAAACCTGTAGGCTAATAGGTTAGCTGCTTTTGCAGGATCAGTGTGTGTGATTGACATCCACAGCTAGTTCAGCACACGTCTGGGTCCTACCTTTTAGGTTATGGATATAGCTGAAGAATGCCTTATGGTTATCCTTAGCTATGGTTGCTACAGTTTTTTGAAGTTGCCCTTAGAGGATTTTACAAGTTGTCTTATTTGTTTGTTCAAGCACAGGAGGGTATTCTTCCAGTGCTGGGACCTCTTTTTTTTATACTTAGCAACTTCCTCTTGTTGTATAACTTATAAATGTTAGATGTCCAACAGGGAGGCTTGCTTTTTCTTGAGGATCTTGTTTTGATCCTATCAGGTACTGCTGTGTCAATACATTTGTGTAAGTGTTTGTACAGGGCATTTGAGTATACCTTAGTATAGTTGTCAATGCCATCTGTGGGAACAGGAGCTTGGAAATTATTTAAGGCATCCCTTAGGAGGGTGTATTCAGCTTTGGTGAAATTGTTTAGCCTGATTTCACCTAAGAGGGGGGTTCAGGTGTTATAGCTACTTCAATTGTGACCGATTTGTGAACAGATTTAACCAGTAAGGGTCCTATACTTGTGGTGGTGCAATGGTCACCCATGTTGGTGAGGACAGGTTCAGAATATCTGAGCCCCTTGTGGGGTTGCATAGTGTTTGTTCCAGGGCATTACTGGTGAAGTCCAGGAACCTTTGTGCTAGCAAGTTGGCACTCGTATAAGTTTCCCAGTCAATGGAGAGAGAGTTAAAAACTCCCATGACTAGAGTGTTTGGTTGTAATTAAATTGACTCAAGTATGTCCAAATAAGCAGCATGGGTATATTGGGTCATTGAAGGGGGCCTATAGCTAATGATGACTTGAGGGGGGGGGGGTGTCTTATCCACAGTTAGTTGAACCTGGAGTAACTCCATGGAGTTTTCCTGTCTAACCAGTCTAGAGGTGTAGTTATCTTTGATGAAGACATATTCTCCTCCTCCTCTGATTTTCACACTTTCAGTCTGTGGTCTGAAAGTGTGGAAGGCACTGTAGCCTTGCAAGACTGAGGTACTCCCTGCGGCCCTGAACCAAGTTTCTGTGATTCCACAGATGTCAACATCCTCCAGAGAGAGGAGTGCTTCCACAGAATGCAGTTTCCGATTTAAAGTCCTAGCGTTTAGCAGTACAACTTTTAATTTATCTGTGAGTGATATTTTCACATTGGAAATTTTGTTCTTGAGACCTTGCCTAAAAAAGGCACTATGGGGAAGGCAACCGCCTTAGTAACCAAAAGACTAGAGATGATAGGTGAAGATCTCTGGCAGAGCAGCATGGTCTATCAACCATGTCATATCAGGCTGACAGGAGCTGGATCCCCTTGGAATGACACCAGAAACTAATGTTGAAGTCAATAATTTTTTTCTGTTTATATTGTGGTATCATCCTCAGTGAGGGTACAATGCTGCTCAAGGCTAGGGACATACCTGCCTGGGACACACATTCATAGAGTTCAATCATGTCTCTCTTTATACAGCCCAGTGATGTATGTCTCAAGTCATTCACACCAACATGAACTGTGATGGAATCATAATGGTGCCTGTTGTTGACAGACTTGAGTGCACGTGTGATCTGATGGCTCCTGGACCCGACAAGACAGCTGACTGTAACCTTCTCCCTGTCCAACCTGGTGAGTAGGACGTCTGTGTGTCTCACAATGGAGTTACTTATGACAAATAAAATGGTTTAGATGTGCCTTGCTTTAGAGGCTTATTCGGTGAGACACTGGTGCTTGTATGTGTGTGTGTATTGAGTGCTGTAGATGATGTATTAGGTGTAGCATGTATGTGTGTGGAAAGCCTCTGGTGCTTAGGTAATTTTCTGGTGAGTACCTCAGTGTATGATGGTTTGTGTGTTGAGTGCATGGTTTGCGGACAAGGTGTAGTATGTGAGATGACAACCTGTTCAGTGTTACTGTTCTGTGCATGTGAGAGCAAGGATTCCAGACTCTTAGTGTAGCTGCATCTCTCACAAATTGTATTTGTGTGATTTAGGAGCAGATGGTTGTCAGTGTACATGAGGCAGTTGCAACACTGCCTCAGGATACCCATGTCAATCAGGCTGGTACGAGAAAATGGAAGGAAACTGACAATCCATAATGCTAGGTTAAATCCTGTTTTCACAGTGGGGAGAGAAAATGGAGGGGTTGTGTTATAAATGTGTGCTCTAAATAGGTTCTGTACTAATGAGGTACTCTATAAAGGGTCTATACTAGTGGGGGTTCTCTAAATGGTACAAGACTATTATAGATTTGGTGGCTCTGGGACTATTTAAGGGGCAAAAGCGCAGCTGAGGTACTCTCTGAGCAGCTAGGTGCAATTTAAGGACTTCTTGGGTGGATCACAGGCAGGTACTAAGGGAAAATGTATCTACTGAAGTTTTTGCGTCTATAACCACCAATGGTTACTCCCACTGAGCTGTAGTGCACGATGATGTACTGAGGTGCGCTAAGCATAAACAGATGAATATAATATAGCAGAGTAGTGGCTGGTCACCTAACTTTGTGGACCTGTGTTAAAATAAGCTCAAAAGCGCAGCCTACGTATCAAAAGTCAGCAAACTAATAAACAATTTAATCAATATAAAAGCTCAAAACTGAGCCCTGTGCCAACAACCTTCAATCAGATGATTTCCAACTCCACTCTCCTGCCGCAAGGGTGCAAGGGGGTCCTCTCCAACAAAAGATAGCTTGGTTTAGTGCTCAATTTAATAAACAGAACCAGATTCAGCAGGTCTGAATCTAGGCTATGCTACAGCAAAGTGCAACAAATCTGCAAGATATAGAAAAAATACAGTTTAAAAGTGCAAAACACAGTATAAAATTGACTTGTGGTTAGCAGACTGCAACAGATTCTTTGGACTGCACATATGAATACAGCAGAGCAGTAGCTGGTTGCCTATCACTTCGGTGATCAAAGGTGACGTGTAAAATCACACTTCAGTAATTCACATACCTCTTACAAGATACAAAATTAATACAACACAGAAAATTGAATCTCTCTTCAATGTTCTTTATCACTTAATCATGAGCCAAAAACAAATAAAATGATCAGATACATAAAAAGATACTAAATTCCAAGACAGCTGCTGACTACCACGTTAACCTGAGCCCTGCCAGGGAGGGAAAGTGATCAGTAAAACTGTGGTACACAAATACTCTGCAGAGGTTCAGTGGAAAGCAGACCACTGAACCTCTGCAGAGTATTTGTGTGCCACAGTTTTACTGATCACTTTAAACTTTTTCTCTCTCTCTCTTTTTTCCCCCTTAGGTGACATCCAGGCAGTTTTTTTCACAGTTGCAGACTCTCCATTTCCCTCCCTGGCAGGAAGATTTGCAGTTTGCAAATTAAGTGCAAAATATGAGTGCTAGTAACTTTGAAGGAAAGATATCTCAAATACACTCAAAGTTACTCAGAATAAATGGGACATTAGAGAAACAGAATCAAATAAGCAAAGAGTGGAAAAAAAGAGAAGGCATTAAATAACCACTCCAATAATCTGATTAGACTACAAAAATCAGAAACTGAATTAAAGGACAACCTTGAAAGAAAATTAGGCTGCCCAACACTTAATATTTAAAAATAGTGGATTTGGAGGACTGAGCAAGGAGAGAAAATCAGATTTATAGCCATCCCTGAGAAACCGGAAATGGCAGATTGTGTAAGTTTAATGAAGACTCAAATTAGTAACTGGAGTTCCACAACAGGACATATTAATTGACAGTACACATTTTCTTTAAGTACCAGAGTACTAAGAAAGCAAATGAGACCCATAACTGTTAAGATGTAAACCTACCAGCAAAAGTTGTTGCTATTAACAAAAAAAAATGTGGCAGACAGGTAAAGTGCTAAAAGTTGGAAACACTAAAGGGTTTGTTGACATGTTACATACCAGACAGAGAATGAATAAACTTATTCCATTTATAACAGAATGCCATCAAGCTGCATTAAGATTTAAATTGTTATATTCTACAATATTCAGGGTTTTTGTCCCAGGTGGCTCAAAGACATTTATGGAGGGAGAGTAGACAACAGATGTGATCAGTTTAGCCAGCAACAGGTGAGCAAGCAAGAAGATGGGGATACTGTTCTAAGTATGTCTAAAAGAAAGGAAAATCAGACACACAGGATACTACCCTTAAGGAAGACAGAAGGCAGCCCAGGAATTGGCAAAAAACAAACTAAGAGAGCTGGACTGAATCAGGTATTGGTGGAGACAGAAGAGTTTTCAGAACAGGACTAAAAATCAAATGGATTTTTAACTACATAGAGGAACTGCAAAGTATTAACCCCACTTGGGAAGGTGTATGTTGATTGCAGGACTGTTAAAATGCAGGATACTTTTGAAATAAAGTTGGGAAAATACACTATGCTCACTACAATGAAAGATTTAAAATAAGTAACTCTGCTGTGGACTACTATGGCATGGAACACAGGATAACACTAAAAAAGAGAAAAAAAATAAAAGTGTACATAACAGTATTATTCTACAATTGATTAGGTTGTTAAACAAGCTTAACATATTATGACAGTTATAAATGCAACTTTTCTGATGGAAGTGATGCACTGATACAGGTTTAGCTTTTTTATGGATGCTATGCGATGTGCTATATTGAAAAAGTGAAGTAAACAATTAACAACTGAACTGATGTTGTTGTTCTTTCAGCTTTTCCCAGTTAGGGGTCGCCACAGAGGAACTCCGGTCCGCTAATGATTGGCAGATTTTTATGGTGCCAAGGTGCCAGCTCGATGCCCAACCTTCAACGAAAGCACGCCCATTCTAGGCGTGTCTTTCGAACGCCACTCGACCGTGGGGACGACATGCAGACTCCACACACAAGGCGCTCCAGCTGAGAATCAAACGGGAGGACCTCTTGCTGTGAGGCGACAATGCTACCGCTGCACCACCGCGGCTTATAACAACAGAACTGATACAAAGTATAAATAAGTATTATAAAGTACATTTGTTATCTTTTTTTTTTTTTTTTTTTTTTGCAGCAGCTGAAGGGAGGAAGGTTGCCTGGAGAAACAATGATAAGCAGTCAGTCCACAGACAAAACAGTTTAACGTATCCTTTTAACGATATTAGATTATATAATAAGAATGGGTTTTCTGCAGAGAAGAGGCTTAGTTTAAGATGCACATATTTGATAAAAAAAGCCTTATGGGAATGCCTATAAGCTTATCAACTTTTCCCCCAGTAGTCTGTGTTTCAGCTAGGAGAGAACAGAGGCACCAGGTACAAGGTGGATTTTGCGTATTAACTGCAGCTATGATGCTTCAAGCAGATTTTGAATGACCTGGTAGGCAAATACCTTCAGGTAATGGAAGCAATCCATTGGGGTTATCCAAACTACAAATCTGGTGACTTTTTTGAATGGAACTAAACCAGCTGATGAAGGTTAGTATTAAAGGTCAATACACTGAACTCTAGTGATGCTTGCAAATTGAGTGGTTGCAATACCGGTACTTGGAAAATAAAACTAAAAGAAATGTGTTACAAATAAGCAGACAGTAGTGTGGATTGGTACTGGAATGCTGGGTGTTCGACAGAACAGTACGCATGGGGAGGTAAATATTAAATTACGGTAGTTAGCAAGTTGGTTTTCTTTACCTGGCATGCAGGAAACATTAAATGAATTAGCAGAATAAACCTAAAGTTTAGGTTGAGAAATGTCCACATAGTTGGTTATCCAGCTGCAGCAACTGCACTGAAGAGAAAGGACTTTATTTTATAAATATTTACTTGTATATAGTTTACTGTTTCTTGTATGTTTTAGGTACTGGGATAGGGTTGTAGTATTTTATATAATGTGACAAGGTACAGCATGTGTCAAATAATTATTGTTGGAATGTTATAAATAGAAGGAAACTCTTAATACTCTACTGATGTAGGTAAACAATTTTAAAGGGAATATGTACTAGAAAGTAGGCATGCTACACCAAAGTAATTAAGAATTCTATATTGCAATGGCTGCACTATATTTTAGCATGGAATAGAAGTGGCCAGCTTATGTTCTAGAGGCCACTAAAACCTTTACCAGTACTGGTCTTTCACTTAGGAGCCCCAGCTCCTTTCTCTTTGCATATACTCTGATATCAATTCTTGACATGGAAGACAATCAACAGTCTGCAGTCCAAATGAATTCTTGGCTCTTCCTATTCTATTACCTTTCCCTTTCTAATTATTTGCTCCTAATACCATGATTAATTTGCCAGCATTCTCTAGTAAATTCCTGCACCCCTAATTGCAGTCATCCCTATTGACAGAATCTTCTTTCTCCATTCCTGTGCTGGCTTAATTCATAAAATACTTTCTGCTACTTTGCAAATAATATTCTGTATGGTTACTATTATTCTCCTTAAGGATTTGCATCCAAAATTCCAGTCTCTCCTTATTTCTTGAGCTTTCCCCAGTTTCTTCATCCTTTTCCACTCTGAATTATAGCTTTCTTCTTGTGCTATGTATAACAACCTTAATTGTGTAGCTCTGAAATACCCCATTCAAATCGGGTAATCCCAAACCACCTTGTTCTATTGGAAGGATCAACTTATCCCACTAGACTTTTGCTCTCTACCCCTCTCAGATAAAATCCTTCAACTCTCTATTAATTGCTATCCACATCTCTTCTAGTTGATAAAAATACACCTGACCTTTGAAAAAAAAAAATAATAAAGACATGCATCCCACTATATGCTAACTTGCTTTTGTTTGTATAGGAAAAAAGCCATGTTTTCAACTGTGATTTTTTTTTTAAGTACGTCAAATTGTATCTCAGATTCCTGAATGACATATTTGTCTTATGGGAAGGTTTTGAGAGTTGTATCGATGAATTTTTGGCATATTTGACACTTTTCCAGTTGTCATGTATTATCTCAGAAAAATAGTTGAGTGAAAGCTTAATGTATCAGGGTAGTGAGAATGACATCAAATATTGAGAACAAATGTTCTGAATTAGACAAGAGTAGCTAACATGTCTATAACCAGGGGCTATACACAGGATTTGGTAAAAGGAGTAAGTAATTAGGTCTTATGTGAATGGGGTTTTAAATATAAAAACAAAGTTATTTCTTACTATAATGTTCCATCTGTGTTGTAGATCGTTACTCATTCATTACTGTTAGGACTTCAGTTCCATCCTTGGAACCGACACGGCTGAGATGTACCCATAGTGCCCCTCTCAGAGTCTCTTCAGATCGAGTTTACCCGCAATTATAGTATACAAGTAATAAAAGTGACAGTAGGAGGCTCTGTCTGAGCAAATACCTTAACTAATAAGGAAATCCTGAAGTCCACAAGGAGTCCAGGCAGGGGGAAGGAGGGTGGGAAGTAATGAATGAATAAAGATCTACAACACAGATGGAATGTTATGGTAAGTCATAACTTCTTTATCCGATGTTGTAAATCCTTACTCACTCTTTACTGTTAGGACAGAGTCCACAGCTACTTGAGTCTTGGGTGGCCCTAAGGAAGGACATTCCTGAACACCATAGAACCAAAAGATGCTTGTCTCCTGGAGGCCAAATCCAATTTGTAATGAGTGATAAAGATATGAGGTCTTGCCCAAGTGCCTGCTGCACAGATATCATCCATAGAGGCTCTGCAATGAAAGGCCACTGAAGTAGCCATCGATCTAGTAGAGTGAGCCTTTATTCTGGAAGGTAAAGACACTTTGTTTTGATGGTAGATGAAAGTAATGGCGCTTCTGAGCCAAGAAGATAAAGTAATTCTGGAGACAGGCCTACCCAGTCTGGGTCCTGCAAAGGCCACAAACACTTGATCCATTTTTCTGAAAGATTTAGTTTTGTCCAAGTAGAAACGAAGTTGCCTATGAACATCAAGGGTATGCAGAAGGTATTCCCTTCTATTTGAATGATGAGGGAAGAAAACCGGTAGGTCAATAGACTGATTAATGAAAAACCCAGAAATGACTTTGGGCAAAAAGGAAGGGTCAGTACGTAGGGACACTCTTTCCCTATGAAAAATCAAGTAAGGTCTCTTGAAACTCAAGGCCTGCAACTCGGATACTCTTCTTGCTGAGGTAAGGCCTACTAGAAGTAGAGTTTTCCAAGACAAAAACTTCTTATCACATGAGTTGAAAGGCTCGAAAGGAGGACTTGTTAACGACTGAAGCACCAATGTCAAGTCCCAAAGTCCCAAGGCTCTAAGGAGGCTTGACAGGAGGTTTAATATGTAATACTGCTTTCATGAAGGTTTTGCACAGTTGGTGTAACATAACAGATGAATTGTCAATTCCATTGTGAAAATTTGCAATAGCTGCTAAATGCATTGTAATCAACGATGCTGAAGCTCCTGTGTGCAACAGGATAGTGAGATCTTGTAGGATCTTCTAAATAGGCATGGAAAAGGGGTCTATGTTTTGTTCTTAGGCCCATCTAGAGAACCTAGTCTACTTACCACAATAAATTTTCGTGGTGGAAGGTTTGTGTGAAGCCAGAAGAATCTCGCGAACGGGATGAAATATCAGGTAACCTGGCAATCATTGGAAGTGGAGAAACCAAGCTGTGAGCTTGAAGCTGTGGAGAATGGGGTGAAATCAGTCTCTGAGGACGAGACAGCAGACCTTGGGATTGATCCAGGATACACGGGCTGTCAATCAGGTGAGGCCATAGGAAAGGGAACCAGACTTGATGGGGGCAATGAGGATCACTCTGCTTCTCAACCTTTGAGCTTTCTGGAGAAATTTTGGAATGAGAGGAAACAGGGGAAAGGCATACAGCAGACCCAGGGGCCAATCGTGCATTAGAGCATCCCTCGGTGACTCCCCTGAGGGGGATCAGGGCAAAATAGCTTCTGCACTTGTTGTTTAGGGGAGAAGCAAACAGGTTGCAGCAAGGCCTGCCCCAATGGCAGAAGATCTGATCTGCTGTTATAGGACTGAGGGACCACTCATGAGGCATCAAAATGTTCCTGCTCAGATTGTCGGCAATAAGATTGGATGTGCGTTGCTATGAAAAAGCGGTTGGAAACAATTGCCCAGTGCCAAATTCTCATGGCCTCTCGACACAGGGGCTAAGACCTGGTTCCGCCTTGTTTGTTGATGTACCAGACGACTGACATGTTGTCCGACTGAATTGCAATGGTCCCAGAAAGAAGGGATGTCTGTAACGCTTGCAACGCTAAGAGAACTCCCCTTAATTCCAGGACATTTATGTGCAAATTGGCCTCCATGGTGACCAGGTGCCTTGGACTGTCTTCCACTGGAAATGCTCCCCTACCCTAACAGGGAAGCGTCCGTGGTCACTGTGGCCCTGGGCTGAGGAAGGCAGAATGGTTGACACCAAAGATTTGATTCTGGCTTCATCCACCAAAGCATTTCTTTCTTGCAAAGGTTTGTAAGGCATACCATGTGGTCGAGTGGGTGGGTTAAGATCAACCATTGTGATGAGAGGAGCCACTGTACTAGTCTCATGTGCAATCTTGCCAGTAGAACTAAGGTAATGGTTGCTGCCACAGATCTCAATAGCTGTAGTACAAGGTGTGCCGGTACAAATGTCTGTGGAAGAAGGACTTGAATCTGGTTTCTTATTTTTGAGAACCTGTGAGAAGGAAGGGAAGTTTGACAGGACATTGCGTCGAAGATCACTCCAATGAATTCCAGTGCTTTTGTTGGAGACATTTGTGATTTGTCCATGTTGCTCATGATACCTAGGTGAAGAGAAAGGTCTTGAGTGTTAAGAGAGAGACTGAGAACGAAAAGATTCCTGGTCATGGCAGTAAGGAGCCAATTGTCTAAATAAGGAAACACCTGGAATCCTTGTAGTCGGAGATGAGGTACTACAATTGCCATACATTTGGTGAACACTCTGGGGTCTGTCAAGAGACCAAAGGGCAGTACCCTGAACTGATGGTGATTGGCTCACAACCGGAAGCAGAGAAAATCTCCAGGAGCATTTGTCTATCTTTAAGTGGCAATACGCGTCCTGGAGATCTACAGAGCACATCCAGTTGTCCTTCCCCAGAAATGGGAGGATGGACTGTACCATGACCATCCGGAATTTTTGAGGTTTTATGAGTTTGTTTAGTAAGCTGAGATCCAGGCTTGGTCTCCAGGTCCCCTGTCTTTTTTGGCACTAAAAAGAACCTAGAGTAAAACCCGGATCCTCTCTGGTCTGGTGGGACTGGCTGGATTACTCTTTTTCTTAGCAGCTTTTCGAATTCTAAGGCTCCAGCCTCCCTCTGATCGGGTTGGACACTGGGGATTCGTTTTACGGGTCTGGGATTAAGATCGAATGGGATACGAAAGCCTCTAGATATTATTCTCTGCACCCACGCATCTGTTGTTATGAGTTGCCAGGCCTGTAGGTGCAGGGAAAATCGACCCCCGACTGCTTCCAGAGGGAAGCAATAAGGCCGCTGTTCAGCAGCACTGGAAGGGTCGGCTGGAGAAGGAATCTCTGGAACCCTGGTTGTGCGGACCCCCTCTGCCCCGAAAGGGGCATCTTCCGAATGACTTGCCCCCTCTGCCTGGGGGGATTGCTCATCACGAGTATCACTAAAAAATCCTTGGGACTTCTTGAACCACAATTTTCCTCCTCTCTGGTTCCTGCAGTAGGATCTCTGGGGGGTGGAAAAACATATGCCCATGGCAGACAAGGTCTTTCCATCCTTCTTACTACGTGACAGTGTGTCTCTTACTTTGGGACCAAAATGGGAAAATTCATCAACAGGCGCGTTGACAAAGGAAGATTTAAAGGGGTCCACGAAGTCAAACAAATGCATCCAAGCATGCTGTCTCATGATGATGCCTGATGCGGCTACTCGAGCTGCCCCCTGGGTAGTGTGAGAGATCAAGCATCCAGGAGTTCAAGATGGATTCCAGGGTAGCTAGCTGAGAAGCAACAGTATCACGCACCGCTTCAGGCAGTACTCCCACCACAGAGGCAGACATTTCTGAGATTAGGTCTGTTTGGAGGAGAGTAGTGTGTGCCAGATAATTCAGCGACCAAATGGCAAAGGGCGCTGAAGTGTAGGCCCGCTTCCCCAATCTGTCCATAGACCGAGACTCCCTGTTCGGGGGATGAACAATGGAACTATCTTCTGCCAGTTCCCTCTTGGTGGCCGCCACCACGACCATGGAATCAACTACCAACTGCTTGGACCAATTGGGCTGGTCTTCAGGGGTGGATAAAATTTTATCTGGCCTCTGGGTAACAGGTTTTATGTTCGGGGCCTTCCAGGCATGCTGCACAATAAGTTTAATAAGCTCATCCACAGTTGGGGTCACCCAGGAAGTAGATGGCCGAGCAGGAAGGCCTGCAAAAAGACTGATTCCTCCGAAGGGATGGAAGGCTTCCAGTCTCCCCTCTGCTTGAGGATCTCGAGAATGTCTCCAAATGAGACGTATTCTGGGGGAGACTGTGGGGACCCTTCTCCCTCATCGCAATCAGTGTCTTCGGTGATGGATTCCTCAAGGGAATCAAGATGCTTCCTCTTGCAAATTTTCTTCCGGGGTGGCACCCAGTGGGATCTTCTGAGGAGGACTCCGGAGGAAGGGTTCCCTTCAAGGGAAGGTCTTGCAGCTCCTGTGCTCGGAATCCCAGAGTACGGGGTTGGGGCAGCTGCATGCTAGGGGGGTTTTCTGGTGTCAATGCCAATGGTGCCAACTGCGAGTCTGTTGAGGCAAGGACCCTCTCCATCACCTGGAAAGCAGGCCTGCCCAAGGAGGGGTGGGAACCCGGAACTGAGGACAACCTCAGAACCAAGGTCACACCCCGCCCTGAGGAGCCCACCTCCAGGTGAGGAGCTCAGAGAGGACTGGTAAGCTGCCTGGAGAGCTGTGGCCATTGACGGCACCACTGAAAAAATAGGCACCAAACTAGGAGCCATGGTGCCGATGGTCCAATCACTGCTCTGAGAGTGCACCAGTTCCAACGGAGCCGTTGCACCAAGAGTAACCGGTGCCAACAGGGAAGCCTCTACTGTCAGAGCCGAAAACAGAATGCACCGGGATGGCCATCGGTACCAAAGTCTCTGTGACCTGGGAGGAGGCCAGAGGAGGATATACAGGTGAATATGTTGTGAGAGCTTCCATTCCAAGAGGGAAGGAAGACCTAGCATTGGTGGGTAATCCTCTAGCTGCCAAAAGCTGGTCCAAAACTCTCACTACATCTTGTTCTGAAAGACTCCTGGTGGATCTGAAGGAAGCTGCCGATGGAGATTCTGGTCTCTCAAGAAATGGGCTAAATTGGTTTCTCAAAAAGGGGTCATAAGAGGGAGAATATCTGGTTCTGGGAAGTGCTCGACCTTCGGAACCGACGGTGTCAGTGGAGCCGTATAAGACATTGTCACCGGGGATGGTGCAGATGGAGGTACAGTAGTTGGAGCCCGTGTCAAAACCAAGGTCGGCACCGAGGGAGATGGTGCTGAAGCTGGTACAGTGGTTGGAGTCAGAATTAAGGGTGGCACCTAAGGAGAAGACATGGCGCCTGATGCCGAAGTAGTCTGCGCCGACAGTGCGGGAGAAGTCCGATGTCGACTCGGTTCCAAGGAGGACGGAGATGTAGGAACTGAGTAACTCCATTTCTCTTTATGTATGTTTTTCCTTATGCTTAGGAGGTGGTGAGACCTCTGTCCCAGAAAGAGCTTCTGAGAAGGGTGTTTTCAACATACCCTTCAAAATAAACTTGTTCTTACGTTCAGCCAACGTCCGGTTGCTGAAACTGGAACAAATATCACAAGATACATTAAAGTGGTCAACGCCCAAACAATAAAGACACCAGGCGTGACCATCTGAGTTGGGCATCTTATACCCGCACTTGTCACACTGTTTAAAACCTAGTTTTGCTTTATCAAGACATCATGGAAAGACTACACTACACTATAGTCCTAAATTTCAATTTAACCAACCAAAAACAACAGCAATTTTATAGAAGAAGAGGTTTTAACAGATATAAAAAGAGGAGTACCAACAATGGTACTAAGAAATACCACAAAGTGGTAGGGAAAGGGCCTACCAAAGGTAGGGGAGAGGGACAGTACCAACGATGGTATGAAAATAACTACCGAAGGTAGAGGGTAGGTTTTAGTAAGAAAGTATACAAGTTTAAAGGTGAAGAGATAATCTTAGGGAAAAACTGACTAGAAGAAGGTAACTATATTGATTAATCACAAAAAAACACTACACTTAGCTTGAGAAAAGGCTTGGCACGTCTGACGAGGAACGCAGCAAACGAGATCTGAAGAGACTATAAGGGGGCATTATTGGTAGGTCTTAGCCGACAGTTCTTGGCTGGCGCGAGCTTGGTAATGGCTGTGTCGGTTCCGAGGACGGAACCGAAGTCCTAACAGTAAGGAATGAATAAAGATTTACAACATCAGATCCTCTGTTAGGTGTAGGTCTGACTAATACAGTCAAGATTCAAGCCGCAGAAGTGAGAATTCTAAAGGTGGATTCGAGCAAGCTTTACTATTGCAATATAACAATGCTACTAGAGAAATTAATATTGTTAATAAGAATTGGAATATATTAACGGCAAATCCTATCATATACAAATTATAAGCACTGGAACCATATTTTATTTATTTACAAGACAGCTTATAACTTTAAAATTTATTTGAAATTAATCAGAATAATGACTGATTCCAACATAAAGTAGTATGGTTTAACCCATTGTGGATGCTGTAATCAATGTTCTTTTATTTTAGAAGGAGAAACTTTAACTTTGGATAATACATTAAACTCAAAAGTGTATTTGCAAAAAGGAAATTGTTCTACTAAAGGCGTACTTTACATAGCGAAATGCTCAGCATGTTCTGTTTCTTACGTGGGCAAGACTGAAAGTTGCTTACATAAAATAATTTATGAGCAGCTATATGACATGAATAAAAATGTTAATAATGCTTTACACAAACATGTTACATTGTGTTCCCCTTATTATAAAAATTTTCTTTTGCTATATTGGAACAGGTAAAAATAAGCCCACTTGGTGGTGAATGGGAAATTATACTGAAACATATAGAACTGTTGTGACAGCTCCAGTTAAATGCTAATGCAGCCCCATGTTTGAGTGAATTTATATCTATGCAACCATTACTGAAATTAAGATCTATGAAATTATAAATTATTTCAATATTAATGTTATTGTAGTGCTATTTATATAATTATTGTATGAAATTTAGGGTTTATTTTATGATGAGTAAATTTACTATCATTTAGAATCAATTAAAGGATAACACTTTAATTGGTTTGTGGTCACTATGAATTTGTATATAAAGAAGTGACGTTAACTGTGGGTTATAAGTCCCATCTGTAGAGACAAAAGCGCTAAATGTTTTACCATGTTTAGTGATATCACAATACATTTTTTTATTTTATGTATTCGGAAGTGGTTTCTTTGGAATCATGTTAGACCAATTTCTTTAGTGCTTACTTTAACTGTTATAAAACTAAAGGGACTAAACATTTTCACTTCTTATATTTTGCTATCCATATGCATAAAACAGAGCTTACTAATTTCTCAGTTTTTGTACTATCATTTGTTTAGTCTCTTCTCACATATCCTTAGTTGCCACAACAGAATCCTTTTTAATTCATACTCCTAAGAACTTCATTTTATCATGCTCCCATAAATATGGACATCGCTGACCCAATTTGTATGTTTTGTTCATAACTTACAGTTATTGTCTTGGTTTTACCTTCATTAATTTTGTATTAAAAAAAAAAACTTGAAACCTTCTTATAATGTTCCACAACACTGAAATGTCCTTTTCTGATTTTATCAGGTACAAAATATCATCTGCAAATACAGCCAGACTATCACATCAATTATATTCTTGGATTTCTGAGTCCCTTATTTTTTTTGCCAGTAGTTCTAAATATAAAGCAAATAAAGGGGAAAGAGGGCACTCCCCTGCATGGTTCCTCTACTCAAAAATAACTTATCAGACAGGAACCCCACCACTTTAACTTTTGCCTCCCCAATTCCTCAATACATCCTCCTAATCAACCCTATCATTTTATCAGGGAATGCAAATGCTTCCATTGTCCTACTCAAAATTCTAGCTTACTTTGTTGAATATTTGCCTGTATGAAGACCCACCAACAACAGCAGTATTTTATTACATTCTGCTTTTCTCTGCATCATCATTGTTTCATAATGCTTGTCAAATGTTTGCCTCCCCTTCACAAAGTCACACTGATCCATATCTATCATGTTTGGCATCACTTTGCTATTCTTTTAGCCATTATAGACATGGACACTTTATAATTGTGGTTAAGAAATGAAATGGGTCTTGTACAAAGCTGGATTTGATGACTCCTTACCATCTTTAGATATTACAGCCACCACAACTTTTTATCAGGATGTTGGTGCTTCTCCTCCTTTTGAAAAGCTGTTAAACATAACCTTCCAGACCATTATCACTTTCTTCCCTCCTAGTTTCCAAACTTCCACAGAAAAAAACATCCATTTCTGGAGACTGGTTTTGATCGGAATTCTTGAGCAAAGAAGTTGAAAGGTATGCTTAAGATATTTATTCTGTTGACTTCTCCCCCTTGAGATAACTCTCCTCCTTGGACCTCTATACTTTGTGTCAAACAGCAGACTCTAATCTCCTGACACTTTAAGGATACTTTGCTGACAGCCTATTTCCCTCTAGTATGTACTTTGCTGGCAGCCTATTTCCCCCTAGCACGTACTTTATTTCTGCTATATTTGCCTTTAGAAGGATATACACACTAAAAAGGGTCAAGCATTTCTCCAACAACACAGTATCACATTTCTTCATAGTCTCTCCCTCTTCAATATTTATAGGTGCTCCCCTACTTAGAAGAACAGCCACCTCTCTTTTCCTTAACCCTCCACACTGTGTATTAACCTTCCTTTCCACTACTTTTGAAAAAGAGAATTTGCAATTCATCCTTACTTAAACATATCTCCTTCAAAATAATTATCTGTGCATTACTCTTACATACATAGATCAACATTCTATGCGTAACTGCTTTAACATTCCACCGTAACATCTTTAAAGTCAGCCACACTTTAGTGTCTATAAACCTTAGGGATGTACTTGCCCGAATCACAGATTTGTCTTGTCTCTGACCGAACACTGAAGAGAAGGAAGAACAGGTCACCCTGGAGCCTCTTTTTTGACAAAGAATCTCTTCTTAAGCTCAAGCTCCTCCCATAGCCCACAATTTCCTGCTCTGAAAAGATACTCCAAAATGAGTAAAAATAGCTAACCATAATCCTAACAGCATCCAGAATACACATACATGCTGTGGATTTTAACTAAGAAAGGAACCCTAAGTGAAAAGACCAGGACTCAAGGATTCCTCCAGGTCCCCTGGAGTAACTTTTTTTTTGGATGGGGAGGTTGGATGGGATTATTCCAGTGCCTTGACAGAGACCAGACAAATACCATTCTGGTAAGCACATCTTGCATATTTGATCTGGTAATGTCTGAACACTAACAGAAGGACAGAGTTCCTAGCTAACCTTGGGCAGCCTACCACAGCAAACCATTGAGAATGGCAACTCCAAAGGAAGCTTTAGTCTGTAAGAGCGTGCTCAGACTATAATGATTTGTGAACTTATGCAAGGTTAACCATACAGCAGCTTCTACAATACATTTCTAAGAAAGAAGGCTGATGTAGCTTGAGCCCTGACAGAATGCGCTCTTGGTCTTATAATTAGGGTTTTTCTTTCTGAGTAGCAGCAACAGAAAATGCAATCACATAAACACTTAGCAGCTGTAATCTTGAACACTTTCTGGCCTTCCTTAACAGATGAAATGGAAATAAACTATTTACCCTTTCTAAATTCCTTTGCACAATATAAATAAAAATAAAGTTGTCTATGAACATCCAAACAACATAGTCAGTATTCCCTCTTATTTATATACTTAAGGAAGAAAACTTGCAGAGTAATGGACTGGCGCAAATTGGTATGTGGGGCTACCTTATGCAAAGGGTTTAGGATAGTTCTAAGTGCAATTCTGTCTGGATAGAAAGTGAAATATAGATATTGTGAGGACAAACCTTGAATCTCAGATACTCTTCTGTAAGAGATATGGGCTACCAGAGGGGTTGTCTTACGTGTCAAGAATTTTAAATCAATACAAGCTGCTGGTTTGAAGGGAAGCTTTTATAGCTTCTCTAGAAACACCTCTAGAACTACATTTAAAACCCAGGAGGGAGCAGGACTAGCCAAAGGGGGCCTGGAGTGGAATACTCCCTTCATAAAGGCTTTGCATGCTTTGTGTGACGACGACGGGAACCCAGAATTAAAATATGAAATAGCTGCCAGATGGACCCTGACTTAAGAACAGCTATCCCCTTTCTGAAAGATATGGGCCAAAAAGGTAAGAACTTGAGATAGAGAAGCTGACATAGGGTCTACCCCCTTAGCTGAAGCCCAAAGGATAAACTTTTTCCATATGCCCTTACATATATTTTGAGAAGATGTTTTTTCAAGAGGCAGATAGCAAATAGATGACCTCATCAGGAAAGGATAGATCCCTGACCATCATTAGAAGTGGGCATACCATGCGGTCAAATGAAAGGAACGAATGTCAGGGTGAGGCAACCTGAATGGATGAAACAGCAGACTGGGGTGCTGTGGTAGGATAAGAGGTCTTCTCTTCAGATGAGGCCACAACAAATAGAACTATATCTGGCAGGGCTAGAATGAGGCTGTGAGAAGAACCTTTGCTTAGCATGTTTTGGCTTATTTTCTGGATAAATTTGTCAGCTTGACCTGTAAAATACTTTTTTCAGCATCCAGAGCTGTTAACATTAATATATTATTAACGCCCAATGCATTCCTTTGAACCGTAAGGGTTCTATCAATATTTTTAAAAGTTTGCCCACCTTCTATAAATCCTCACTTATCCAGGTCAATTATTCTGAACAATGTGTGTGCCATTCTTTTTGGCCAGGATTGTCAAACACTTTGCAATTACAATTCAGAATCAAACCTGTATGACCCCAGAACAAGGAGATCTTTCCCCTACATCACTACTGCTTCTTTCCAAGTCAAAGGCACATCTTCAGCCAGGAAAAATATTATTAAAAAGCACTAGCTGGGGTAATTGCGGTGGTGGTGCTGCGGTAGCGTTGTCGTCTCACAGTTAGACGTTGCCCGTTCGATTCTCAGTTAGAGCATCTTCTGTATGGCGATATGTGTAAATGGGTGTTCCTTCATTGAAGGTTGTGCGTTAGGCCCGCCAAGCCAGCACATAAAAATCTACTGCCAATCATTAGTGGACCGGAGTTCTGCTGTGGCAACCCCTAACCGGGAAAAGCCGAAAGACACAAGCAAACTAGCTGGGGTAAACGATCTGACACACAGACTCTGAAAGGAATGGAACTCATGCATGTTGCAAATGCAAAAATGACCCTAACACTGACTGGAATTCTTCCATCATCAAAAATGCCAATGTACAAAGAAGAGATGACTGCCTTTAACAATTCTTTAAGCAACTGGTATTACTCTAGGGGATCCAGTATGTCAGCATTGGATGAGATGCTTGACAACCACACTTCCTTTATCAAGGATAGTTTGCACCTGTCATTCCAAGGTTTCTGCATAATGGCAAAAGATTTAGCTGATACACTGTTCCTTTTTTAAACAGGTTCCAGCTGATGGACCTCCCAATCTAACCACCAAAACAAATAAACCAAATGGCCACGTAAAGTCAGCTCTATTTAATGCTAGAAATATAAACAAACTGCCTGACCTTGAGGCCCTCCTGCATCTGGAGTACATCTGTGTATGTGTTGTTGCAGAAACTTGATTTATGTGCCCACAGAGCAAACCTTTATTACCTTTTGCAAATTGTGGTGGTGTACCCATATGTTACAAAACACATTATCTTAACAGAGATGAACCTTACAGATCCATAAGTGAAGCTTACAGAGACTCAAATCACACTAAAGACGAGCTATCATATCACAGCACATTAAAGGGCCCCCTCTAGGTCTCCAGAAAAATCACATAACATTCCTAAATATTCTTGATTCCTCATATGTAGGAAGATTGTTATCCTGGGTTATTTCTAACTACCTAATTTTTAACTGAGGGACTGGTGTCTCCTAAGTAGGGTACACACAAGAATTCTTAGACTCTATAAACGAGAACTCTCTGGACCAGACTGTCAATTAAACACAACAGAGCAGAATATATCTGACCTAGTCATAAAAGACTTGGTAACTGCACATACCATCTCCAAGGTAGCCTCCTGTCACTGGTCAACTCAGACAAAAAATTAGCAGAGTTATCAAAATGTTTACTGAAGAATTAAATATGCCATGGTTAGTGGTAGATGAAGCTCAATTATTAACAGTTAGGATATGAGGAGATGAGATAAAAATGGTGATGTACAACTACTCTAAATGTAAGTCTCCAGGAACAGATGGCCGTTTGGAAGCTATGAGGGAAGAAAGTGATAAAAGATCTGGAAGGTTTTCTTTAATAGTATTTTAAAAGCAGAAGCACCAACATCCTGAAAGAAAGTTGTGGTGGCTGTAATACTTAAAGATGGGAAGGACCCATCAGATCCAGATTCATATATGCTCATTTTTGATTTTAAACCATGATTATAAAGTTTTTATGTCTACAATGGCTAAAAGAACAGCAAAGACTATATCAAAACTGATAGATATGGATCAATGTAGTTTTCTGGAGGGGAGGCAAACATTTGACAACATTAACAGAACAATGATGATCCAGAGGGAAGCAAAAAGTAAGGAACTGCCAGCGTTGTTGGTGGGTCTTGATGCACAGAAAGCATTTGAAAGAGTAATCTGGGATTTTATGAGTACGGCAATGGAAGCATTTGCATTCCCTGACACAATAATGTTAATTAGAAGAATATAAGAGGGAACAGAAGCAAAAATTAAAGTGAGGGGGTCCTCTCTGATAAGTTCTATTTGAACAGAGGAACCAGGAGTGGGTGTACTCTTTCTCCTTTGTTATTTGCATTACATTTATACACTGGCAAAGAAAATAAGTGACCCAAAATTCAAAAATATAATTGGTATGGTAAATCAAAAGTTTAAATATTTTATCTGGGAAGGGAAGAGGGAAGAATCAAGTGGGATAAGTTGATCCTTCCAACAGAACAAGGTGGTTTGGGATTACCTGACTTGAAGGGGTATGTCAGAACTACATAGTTAAGGCTCCTATGCACAGCACAAACAGAAATCTATAATTCAAAGTTTAAAGTGATGATGATGAAACAGGGGGAAGCTCAAGAAACAAAGACAGACTGGGATTTTGGATGCAGATCCTTAAGGAGAATAACAACCATACAGAATATTATACTCATAAAGTAGCAGAAGATATTTTAAGAAATAAGCCAATATGGGGATGGAGAGATGAGATTCTGCTGATAAGGAAGACTGCAATTAGGGGTACAGGCAAGAGAGAACTGGAATTTATTGGGTAGAACTGACAAAGTAACCAAGGTACTGAGAGCAAATAATTAAGAGAGGGAAAGGTAATAGAATGGGAAGAGGCCAAGAATACATATGGACTGCAGGCTAGAGATCGCCTTCCCTATCAAGGATTGATATCAGAGTATAGGCAAACAGAAAGGAATAGAGTTATCCTAAGTGAAAGATCAGCACTGGTAGACTCGAACAGAAACTGCTGTTAAAAAAGGGATAATTGATAGTACATTTAAAATACTGCATGGTAACTATAGGAATCTATCAGAGGAGGTTAGAAAGGATTGGGAAGAGTAAGCAATTCACAAAGAAACAATTGGAGGCTACATCTACGGCTCCCACATATGCAACAAAGTCAAGCAGACTTAGGATTTTTGCTTGGAAGTGTTTGCACAGGTATTTTTATACCCCAAGCATACTCCAAAGAATATTTCCTCAGGTAGACTACAATGCTGGAGGTGTGATGGGGAAGAATAGAGTTAACTGGGAATATATGTTTTTGGGAGTGCAATAAATTGGCAGACTTTAAAACTTCCCTGCTGACTACTCTTTCAGAAATACTAGTTGAGCAAATTGGTGTAGCTAAGAAAATTATTTTATTGAGCTATGATACAGAATCACAGTTGCCTAGACATAGCAAGGCCTTGCTGAACTTAATTATGGTGGATGTCAAAAAAACAATTATTAGAAAAATGGAAATCAAAGACTAAACCAACAGTTCAAGCAGCAGTGAATACAGTAACAGATAAAATAAATGGAAGTGGGACCTTTAGAAAAACAAAGGAGCAAATTACATGGAAAAAAATAGAACTGTGGGAACAATACATGCAGAATAATGTTTTGGAGGAGGAATGACTTATAAGGGAAGGCAGGAATTGAATGAGCTATGTAATGTTCTGTATAGAAGATTATATGTGATGCATAATGTTTGTCACCGAAAATATGTCAATACAATTTGTTTTCATTTATATAAATGTATGATTCCCTACGTCATAAGTGATTACTGAATTAAGACATTTCTTATTAAAAGAAAATAGCAAATTTCTCAATCAAAATTTCCATACCATCAGAAGATATATCACATAATCCACGGATTTTAAACGCACACATTCATGCAATTCTATGATAAATTCTATGCAATTCTCTGATAAAGTCTAAAACTTATGAGCATCATAGTATAAACAACAATACTGACACTGGAAAGAGTTATTTAGACATGTTCTATCTGTATCTTTACAACTGAACAATGCCCCTTTGGAATGTACTCAAGTGCAAGTAGCAAATTGGAACGTCCACAGAAGTTTCTCACAAAAAGAGTAGTGTGTGTAAACAAAATGGCCTATGCAGATCACCCTAAAAACCCTGTCTCTAATCTCAGTTTCCTGAAGACTGCTGAGATGTTTTCTGTTCCTGGCATTCAAGGCATCCTTAGATCCTGCTCTGACAGACCTTTCGCACATCTGCGAAACCAACAGTATCAGAACTATTCTACCTTGGGACTTGAACCTTGATTGCAAAATAAATAGGACACACTGGAGAGAGAGGTATGTCTCAGAGAATTCACTTGCTCTGGAACAGGCATCTATGTGAAGCATAGTTCCCTCCCTAACCCTAATCAATTGTAATGGGGACCAGTGGTAGGGAAATTGGAAATTCATCCCAGGTCTAGCACCTACGTCTCTAACAGACATAGGCATTCTGGAAATCATACCCCAGTTTACATATACACCTTAGACTCAAAAAACACATGGGATACATTTGAGATGCATGGCTAGACTTGTATAGGCCCAAATGGTTGTTAGCCCAATATATACCTACACCTACTACAGTCCCTATCAGACCTAAGGGAATAGGGAAGTCCGAAAGCAAACCAGAGAGGTGGTCCTAAGCATTAACAAGCCATATAAGACCACCTATACAGCAGAATAAAAGAACTCCAAATTATTTACTTTATTTAGTTTATGTTTGTTAACTGGGAAGGTCAGACTAGACAGAGGAGCCCATTTTCAGCAGAGGCCTGGGGAGGAAAACTCCACTACCATACATATAAATACATTATCCGTAGTACTGTTAACTAACAAGATAAATGGAAACTGATATACAGAAGTAGGGAACGTTACATTGTTGACCCGACATACTGATCAGCATGTGGGAAGCTATGATACTCAGGGGTTTTTTGTATAACATTATGTTAATCTAATGACAGACAAAAAAAAAAAAAAAAAAAAAAAAAACGTAGTTCCTAATCTACTTAAGGACAGCACTACATACCATACAAGAGAGTAGACTACACACAGTGATCTATGCTTTACATTTGGAACAGGACACATAAGTGTAGACTATGTACATTTTTCCATGATCAGTAGTGGTTTTTTTATATAATCATAGAACATAACATTGTTCTTACCTAGTAGAAAACAAGTTTTATAAACATTTTATTTGTCAGTGTATAAGAACGGAGACAGGGAGTAGTATAAGGGATGGGCTAGGGGGAAAAGAGAAATAGAGTATAGTGAGAAGAGGTAGGGATAGGTGGGGAGGGGGGGTAGTGTCGTTGTAGAATGTGTAGGGAGGGAGAGAGTTGTAGGAGTCACTCTGGAGTTGTGCAGAGTAAGTAGAGTACAGAGAGAGAAAGCAGGGAGAGGTTAAGGGATGGGAGGGAGTAGTGTGTTAGTAGATGGTGTAGAGAGGGACAGTGATGTCCGGGTCAGCCTGATGTAGTGCAGGAGCATAGCCAGTTATTAGTAAGCTGATCCCGAAGCAGTGACTTGAATTTAGAGATATTGGTGGTATTTCAGATGTGCTGGGGTATAGAATTCCATTTTTTAGATATTGGGTTAGAGAATAAAACGTCCTCAAAGGAATTGTTAGATTTAGTGACTTTCAGAAGGAGTTTATCAGACGATATAAGTATTCTAGTTTTGTTGTATTCCTACAGTACATTTTTGAGTGCACGGCAGTTATTAGGTTTGTGAATTATGTGGTGGGCTGCAATTAGTTAGTTCAGGGACAGTAGATATGGTAGTTCTATATCCAGTTTAGGTTCCAAAACTCATGGGTTCTATAGGGATGATTAGTAGTAAATCTGGCTATTTTATTATAACATCTAATTTATTCATATTAGATTTTCGGAGGTTTCTGAAAATAGGGGAGAGCTATAGGAGTGTAGAGAGCAGTTGTTTTCCGGGTATGAGTGTCGGGTTGTGTTAGTAAGGTAAGGCTTGGATCTGTAAAGTGATCCAAGCTTTATGTGGACCTTTTTTTATGGATAGTGCCATCTGTTTATCAACTTTTAGGCAATTATCTATTGTTACCCTAAGGAGCAGGTGTGTTCAACAGGTTCAAGTTTGGTATTGTTGGCAGAATAATGAATGGGGGGGGTTGTGTTTTGGCACTGGTGAATAGTTCTGGTTTTGTTTTGTTAGGGTTGAGTATCACTTGGCAGTCAGAGATAGTTTTTGATGTCTAAGAAGGATTTTTGGGTTCTTTCTAGGAGTTCTGGTAGGCTCTGAGCTGAGCAAATGAGGGTGGAGTCGTCTGTGTGTTGTATAATGGAGGCTATTTGAGTGGTTGTACAAAATTTGTTTGTGAAGATGGTAAATATTAGGGGACCAAGGATGGATCCTTGTGGTACTCCTACTAAACTGGTAGTAGGGGAGAAAGATTGTTTTGCCACCAGACTGCTTGTTTTTGATCAGTTAAATAATTATGGAACCAGGATAATGTTGACTGGAAAAGATTCGGGGAAGCTAGCTCACAGAGTAGCTTTTGATGAGATACTGTTTCAGATGCCTTAGACATGTCAAGAAGATGGAAGATACGTGGTGACCCTTGCTCCTGAGCTCACTGACAGTGTTGGTGAAGCTAATTAATGCTGTAGTAGCGCTCTGCTTGGGTTTAAAGCTATGTTGGGTGGTGGAGAGTAGGTTGTTGCTTTCTAAGTAGAGAAGGAGTTGTACATGAATGAATTTTTCAAGGATTTTGGAGAATTGTTGGAGTACTGCTATTGGTCGATAATTGGAAAAATCTGTGGAGGAACCACCTTGGTGCAAAGGGATGCTATGGGACATTTTCCACAGCCTGGGGAGATATTGTTCTGATATGGACCTGTAGATAAGTAATGAGACAGGATAAGGTGTGGACTCTGCAGGTGGTTTGAGAAATTCGGCTGGAAGTTGGTCAGTGGCGAGGGTTGTGGGCTTTAGTTTGAGTGGAAATCTTTTGACAGTGCTTGTTTGGAATGGAGTGATACAAAAAGCTTTCAGGCAAGGTTGTGAAGTAGTTGGAATTGAAGGAGGTACATTGCTGTCATTTTTTATAATGGATAATACTGAGTTTATGAAATGGGAATTAAACTGTGATGCTATACTATCTGTGGTATTTGTGGGGGGGGGGGTAAAGGACTAGTAGTCTGATCAGGACTGATGAGCTGATTTATGACTGCCCAGAATTTTTGGGGATTATTTATGTGATTTTGTTGGGCTGAAGTATAATATGCTTTTTTATCGATACTGACTTGTTTTTTGGCTTGGTTTCTGAGTTGCTGGTAATTTTCTAGGTTTGCTTTTTGGTCATTTGATATTGTGACCAGACTCTTATCTCTTTGTTTGAGGAGTTGCAGGGTGTCCTTGGTAAGCTATGATTGACTCAGCTTTTACTCAGATCTTTCTAAGGGGTGCTTGGCTATCTACTATACCTAGGAAGTTTTACTGAAGTATTCAACTGCAGAATCAATGTGGGGTATTTTAGAGGGGTCCAGTTGCATAGTTTGAGAATGCAGTTGAAGGTTTCAGAGGAAAAAATTGGCTTTCTTACGGATGTGTTTAAATATAATGTTTTTTTGAAGGTATGTTTGCTGCCCAAGTAGATATGTGTGGTGATGGTCGCTGAGACTACCTGGGAGGCATCCAGTGAGGTAACTGAGTGAAGGCCTATTTGTTAGTGTCCAATAAAGAATGGATTTCTCGTTTCCTTGGTTGTCAATACTGGTGGAGAAAAAATCAGTTTAGAGAATCCACAGAGATTAATAAAGTTGGTATGGTCTTCAGTGGAGCAGGTGGACCAGTCGGTAAAGTAACCCATTATGGTAGTGCCTTGGTGAAAAGTGGAGGTAGTCCAGCTGAGAAAGTTTTCAATGGCTGATGTATTGTTTCCTTGGGGGGAAGGGGGGGGAATATAGGTGGCAATAATGATGATGATGTGCTTTTTGGAATTAAGGTAAAAACATGAGATTAGTATTTCAGAACTGGAAAGGTCTGGGAGTTCACATACCAGGCATTCCAGTTTAAGAATGTCTTTATAAGCTGTTTTAAATAATGGCAATTCTACCACGTTTGTGAGTTATAAAGTCTGTACATTGTACCCTGTGTTGGGATTTCTGTATCCTTTATGTGGGGTTTGGGCCATGTTTCAGTTGCTACTACAATGTCACATTTGTATAGGGTGAGGGTTGGGTGGAATTCATTCACTTTATTTAGGATACTTCTTAGGTAAATGTTTACGAGTAGGAGGTCTGAGTTGCTGTGTGGGCCTGTACTGTGTGATGTGAGAACAGTTTGTATCTGACGTTCTGGATTAGGATGTACACCCCCACATACTTGAGGGTAACTGGCTTTAGACAGCAATAAGCGTCTTATCTTGTGTAATAGTTTGGTGAATGTATTGAAGGTGTAATGCTTTGCCTGCATCTGTGTATCTGGGTGTAAAGAATTCTATGTGGGAGCAGTTAAGATCATCAAACAAATAGATAAGAAACTTAAAGATATCAAGAAAAAGGAATACATCCCATAAATTCACACTACCTACAGAAGTCAAATCCTTCTTAAGTCAGAAAAATAAGAAATGATGCCAAACATTACTCAGAGCTTATTCATACCACTACCTACTCCAAATCAAATTATATTGACAACATACTGGCAAACAAATTTGACGGAATCAAGCCAACAGCGATCATGAAAGAACACGTACTGAAGCTACTCGCCAAAATATTAATTACCTCATCCATTGACTTGTCAATATACTCAGCTGCTTAACTAAACACTACACAAGCACTGCCAAACCCACTCAAACTTCTATGACCAGAGCCTAGCAACTGCCTTTGTCCCATGGGGGTAGTTGTTGTGATGCCAATCCACAAGGGTTGACCCCACTACTATCCCAGTAAATCATACACATCTATCAGCCTAACAAGTCCTACATGAAAAAACACTGAACATATCATAACTGACCAAATTAACTACAATATCAAAAATGTTATCAGACTTTACCCCCAGCAGTTTGGCTTTGTCAAGGGTTGATCCTGTCTAATAAATCCCGTGAACTTCTTTGAGAGGGTTACTTAGGCTGCACATGATGCTCCAAACTGACCCATCTGTAAGCGGTTAGGTTAAATGCCAAACTGACAGCATATTCATGTTTGGCCATCACACTGCAAGTGGTTAGAAAATCCTTTTAACTTGCACAGCTCATAGAAAAAAGGTATTTATTTCTAATCAAAACAAGTCTGCACCTCCTTGTACTCTGCACTGATTAGACTCATCATTAAGTATAATGCCCCCTTTGCGATGCATACTCCTAAGCATATCAAGCAACTGAAAAAAACTGTATTTAACTAAAAAGATCACTGGCTTAAAAGATCTGATATACTTCAAAAGACTGGAGGCTTTTATCCCTATTTTTAATTTCATTCAGACTCCTTACAGATGTTCTGTGCCTTGCTGTAAAGGATCCATTAGTCCAAGAAATCTTATACCTCCATAAATCAGAGCCCAGCTAACACTAGACCCGAAGATCTAAATCTACTTGATCAAATTAGACAAGACAGTATGGATTTGGAACTTCCAGGAGAGCTACTCACTGAGTAATAGCTTAATTTCAGCTCCCCCAGTGTGAAAACAGAAACTCAGAAAAGAAAGCCAGTGAATTTGTCTTTTTGGTAAATTTCAGCTACTGGCTAGTTAAGTGCACTGTCTCGTTGTCAGGAAATAAGAAATCTAGATAACCTAAAAGAAAATAAACCATAAAAGCTGAGGAAACACTGGCTGGGAAGAATACTGCAGCTGTTCAGCAGAAAGCAGTTCAAGCTCTAGCTTTGGTGCAAGACTTGACTTGCAGTAATCTAGTGGAAAAAAATAAGTCAAATATGCCCAGAGTGGACTAAAGTAAATGAAACACTGAAGGAATATATCAAAAGGTGGCTGGAAAAAAATGGAAGATGCTTTATACAGACATTCAAATGAGCTGATAGAACTGCAAAAAAAAAAAAAAAAATCAAATCAGCAAACAAAATGAAGAAAAGACTGGCTGAGTATGAGACTGTTCAAGAAAAGAAGTTTTAAAAAATGGAAGAATTAGAAGACAGAGCACATAGAGAAAAACTGATATGTTCTGCTGTACCAGAGAAACTGGAAGGAACAGACTATTAATTTTATTAAAACATCTGGACTGGTATTCCACAGCAGGGATTGTTAATTGAAAGGGCACATTGTGTGTATGTAAGCTCCAAACCTAGCCAAGCAAAAGCAGTAAAGGCCTTTAATAAAGAGTTGATTCTGTCAAAACTGTGGCAGGAGGACAAATATGGAAACAGTGTTTGTGGAAAATGATTACTCACTGCACACCCGGCAAAAAATGTATTCTAGCAACCAAGGAATGCAGAGAGGCAGGTGTGAGATTCAAGCTGCTGTATCCAGTTATCTTCAAAATATTTTTTTCCTGGAGGGTCAAAGCCATTTTTTGATGCAGAACATGCTAGAGAGGAAATACAAAAGTCTGTCCAACAAAAAGTGAGCTATCAAACAGAAGGAGACTCATTCTAATAATAAACCACATAGGCAAAAACTCATAGGCAAACTACGCCAGTGACACCCTTTCCAATGTTCCAAAGGAAAATGCTCAGGAGACAAGAGAAAATCACAGGAGTTGACTAGAAGAACCAGAAGTACATTGGGAATGAACCGGAGACCGGAGTTGGGAAATGGAGATCAACAGGAAGAAAACCAGCAACTCAGAAATTTATGAATAAATGTGGGATTACAAAGCATCAATCACATTTGTGAAATGCAGCTGAACAGGCAAACTTAGAACAAATGGACTCTCTTGACATTGTTAAACTTGTAGGGAACTACAAAATGTACAGTTGTGTGCACTTACCATAAATGTAGATGTCTGAGTGTATTCACTGTTGCAGTCATCACATTTGGGTTATCTGCCTGCAGGTAGCCCTCAGCCGGCCTGAATACCGGAGTCTTTGGATTTCTGTGTCTGATGCTGTCGCTTCTTCCATGAAATCGGGTTGTCAGGGGGTATAAAACATGCAGCTGACACCATTACGTCAGTTTTTCTTGCCCCAGATGTCAGGTGCCCCCACAATGGGAAGCAATTATATAGTATGGAACACCCCAAGCAAAAAGCAAATACGCATGATATAATATATGTCAAACAAGGAGGAAAGGTAAAAGTCAAGAGAAGTCAGGGGGCTGGAGGGAAGGTAACCAGGACTGCAACAGTGAATACACTCGAACATCTACATTTATGCTAGGTGTACACAACTGTACTATGTTTTTCGTGTTTCACTGTTGCAGTCATCACACATTTGGGTTGATCCCCAAAGCTAAGGAGGGTGGAGGTAAGTCAAAGAGCATTAGGGCTAGCAATAAGGCCCCGTAAGACTGCTGTGGCAAATCCAACTCTGGATTTAGAAAAGATAGGCAGGTGGTAATGCTTGGGGAAAGTATGTACAGAACTCCAGGTTGCAGCTTCCAGGATGTCCCTGGTAGGGACTCCCCTGAGAAATGCAGTAGAGGTATATGAAGCCCTGGTGGAATGTGTTCTTATCCCCTGTGGGGTAGGTTTTCCATGGTGTTTGTAGCAGAAATGGATGCAATGTGTTATCCATTTGGAAATGGTTTGCTTTGAAATGTCCTTCCCGTCTGCCCCTGCAGCAAAGCTAACTAGCAGCTGGTCAGATTTTCTGAGGCTTAGTCCTGTCCAAATATAATCTAAGCTGTCTGTGTACGTCCAGAGAATGCAGTATCCTTTCCCCTTTACTCTGAGGATTAAGGAAAAAAGTAGGCAAATGAATGGACTGGTTTAGAGCTACACTAGACACCAGCTTGGGCATAAAGGATGGATTAGTCCTGAGGGAAACCCTGTCCACATGGAAGATAATGAAAGGTTCCACTGCCATGAGGGCCTGCAGTTCACACACACTCTTCTTGCTGAAGTGATGGCTAGAAGTAAAGCTGCTTTCCAAGAAAGGAATTTCAACTCTGCTGTAGCAGCTGGTTCAAAGGGGGGGGGGGGTGAGTTTTTCCAATACAAAGTTAAGGTCCCAGGCTGGAGTGGGAGCCCTTCTGGGGGGGGGTCTTAAATTTTTGGCCCCTCTAAGGAATTGTTTTAGCAGGGGATGAGAGAAGAGGGGTGGTTCAGTATTATAATGTGCTGATATGGCAGAGGCATGAATCTTAATTGAAGAGAAAGATAGGCCCCTGTGAAGCATTTCTGTTAAATAATCTAGAAAATGAGGTAAGTTGGGCACCGTTGTGCCCATCCCCTCAGCCTGGCTACAGGAACAGTATCTTTTCCACTTTTCTGAATAGGATTTTCTAGTACTAGGCCTCCTTGCCTCAAGAATGACATCCAGCATCTGCTTACTGAGGGTTGCTGGAGGTGAGGTCAGGGAATTAGCCAGGCTGCAAGGTTCAGGGTTTGAAGCTGAGGGTGCAGAATCTGGCTGGCCTGCTGGGACAGCAGGGAAGACGTCTGAAGCAGGTGCCAAGGTTGTAGCACTGTCAGACTGCACAAAAGGGGGTACCCAGTGCTGGCGTGGCCAGTTTGGTGCAATCAGTACTGTCCTTGGCTTGCCCCGTTTGATCTTTAGTAGAACCTTCGAGAGGAGAGGCAGAGTGGGAAAGGTATAAACTGAGAGGCTTCCCCAGGTAAAGGACAGGGCATCCACTTTCCAAGCTTGACTGTGGGGAGTTCTGGTGCAGAATTTGTTCATTTGGTAGCTCTGAGGGGAGGCAAACAGGTCTATCTCTGGTGTCCCCCATTTGTTCCTCAACAACTTGAATATTTTGGGTTCCAGTTTCCATTCATGTGGGTTCATGAGATTTCTGCTCAAGTCATCTGCCAGTGAATTTAGTTTGCCTGGCAGGAATTGAGCTTGTAGGTTCACTAGGTAGCTCAAGGCTATGTTCCAAAGAGCCATGGCTAGTCTGCAGAGTGGGTAGGAATGGGTTCCCCCCCTGCTTGTTTATGTACCACAACTGTGGTGTCTGTCTTTACCAATTGTTGTCCTGGAAGAATAAGGTCTCTGAAGGCTGTCAGAGCATTCTGTACATCTAACATTTATTTTTGATTGATATGCAGGTGCATCTGTTTTGGGTTCCATTTGCCTTGAATGCACTGCCCTGCCATGTGAGCCCCCATGCATAGTCTG
Source organism: Protopterus annectens (assembly GCF_019279795.1). Taxonomy (NCBI): domain Eukaryota; kingdom Metazoa; phylum Chordata; order Ceratodontiformes; family Protopteridae; genus Protopterus; species Protopterus annectens. The sequence goes on along the minus strand of NC_056741.1, from coordinate 770,379,222 downwards.
ATGCATCTGTTGTTAGGGTTTGGGCGGCAGGGGGTAGAGTGAAAGGGAGTCCCTTGTTGTGGTAGCAGGCCTCTGCCCACCAAAGGAACTCTGCCCTTAGACAAGGAATAATAGGAATCATTGTTTCCAGGTCCTGAAAATGTTGACATCATAGACTTTTTAGATACCATTGAAGTTTCCTCATATGCAGTCTTGCATATGGAATTAACAGAATGCAAGAGGCCATGAACCCCAGGGCTTGCAGGATTTTCCTTGCGGATAGCTGGGTTTTTGTGGCCAGTAGCTTGAAGTAGGTTGTCAAATGAACTTTTTCTCTGGAGTGAGGAATGCCAGTGTTCAAGCTTGCTCCCAGGAATACAATCTGTTGGCCGGGTAACAGGTGTGATTTCTTCTCATTGATGGTGTACCCCAGTGAAGTTAGAAGTCTCTTTACAAATGCTAGGTGCTGTAATAGCAAGTCCTCACTCTCTGCCTGAATCAGGCAATCGTACAAGTGTACTGGTTAAATCTGAATATTTCTCTGCCTGCAAAATGCAATGGCAGGAGCTAGGCACTTTGTGAATACCCTGGGTGCAGTAGATAAGCCAAAGGGCATTGCAGACAACTGATAGTGCATGGAGCCTGCCCTGAAGCATAGGAACTTTCTGCAGGATTCCCTTATTGGGATGTATAGGTAAGCTTCTTTTATGTCTAGAGTTGCCAGCCAAGCTTCCTTGGCTAGCACAGGATGAAGTTGCTGAAGAGTTAGCATTTTGAATTTTGGAACCACCAGAAAAGTGTTGAGAACGGAAAGGTCCAGGATAGGACGCCAGGAGTTTTCTTTTCTGGGAATCAGGAATAGTTTTGAATAAAAATCTTGTCCCCTTTGTTCGAATGGGACAGGTTGAATAGCCCTGATACTGAGGAGAGAGAGTACTTGTTTTTGGGCCTCTGCCCACTGGTTTGGGGAGAGGTCTGGCCATCCACTTGGGGTTGGGAGTGAGTGGAAGTGGAATCTGTATCCTAGAGAAACTATGTTTAAAACCAATTTGTCTTGGGTAATGAATTCCCAGTTTTTTGCATGCAGGGTAATCTTTCCTCCTAACGGAGCAAGTAGCTGAGCAAGGCTTGGTAGAGTTTAGGATAAGTCATTGTGCCATTTTTCCATAAAGGGGTGGCTTACTACTCCCTGCTTTGGACGTGGGGGCCCCCACTGCTTAGATCTGTGCATAGCCTGAGACTGAAGTCTTAGTGGTCTACTGCTCCTGGGTTTGGACTGAGAAGGCCTGGAAGGGACTGGAAAGGACCAGTTCTTTGAAGGCCAATGCCTACTGAATCTAGGTGGCTGTATCAAGAAATCTTTTAACAGTTTGCATAGATTTAGCTTTTTCCTCCACCCTTTTGAGGACTTCTGCTTTGTTGCCAAAAAGGCGTTCTTGGTGTAAGGGTGCATCCAGTAATTTAGCTTTAACATGACCTGGCAAGTTTTGTTCCATAAGCCAAGCAGGCCTTCTAAGTACAGACCCAGTGACAGCAGCCCTGCAAGATGCTTCTAAAGCATCAAAACCACATTGCAAAGTATGTTTATCTACTTGGTCAGCAGAATGCATTAACTCTTGTAAATCTGTGTGTTCAGCAGATTCAGGAATCAACATAATTTTCTGTTTAATTAATCCCATAATATGCTGCTGATACTTTAACATATGAAACTGGCAATTTAAAGCCCTAATGGTCAAAGTAGCAGTAATATATACCTTCGTATCCCATCTGTCTAAAGCTCTAGAATGCCTATCAGAAGGGGTAGGATTTTTGGCAGTAGTAGCCTTAATGCCTTTTGGTCCTTGGGAAATGGTCTCTGGATCTGCAGTAGGATTCTTGAAAAGGAATTTGTGAGAGTCAGGTACTCTGTAGTACCTGTCAGGTTTCCTGGGAGCTGGAGGCAGAGTGTCTGGGTACGGCTGGATTCCAAGAAAACATCATCTACAATCTCCAGAACAGGAGGGATAGCTAGAGGCCTGTGTTGAGGCAGGTTTAAACATTTCCTAAGTCACTTTTTGGACTGAGAACAGTCCTGGTTTTCCCAGCGGAAATGTTCCTTAAGGGTATGCAAGGTTTCACCAAAAGAAAAATCTTCTGGAGGGGAAGCAGAGGAAATGGAATCCTCTGCATCAGAATCCTCATAAGTAGATGAGGGTAAATCCTGGTAGTCAGAAGGAACAGATGTATCAGATTCCTGATCAGAAGAATCAGAAAGAAAATCAGTTCTAGGTCTCTTACAGGGGGGAAAGCTGGCTTCCCCTAATTAAGGTAACAAGGTCTTCAGCCATTCTAATCATTTGTTTTTGAGGCATATGGGGCTGAGAATGCGCTTTGGTCATTGGTTTTTTAGGCTTAGTGCGAGCTTTAGGCCTGAGGAATTCGGTATTCTTAGCTTGAAATGAAGTTGTCGGTTTGATATGAAAATCGGTAGGCCTGAATACACCCTCAGAAGCTGGTGCCTGCACAGCGGCTCCAGACCAACCCAAGGTAGAGACATCTGCAAGTTCCATAGTCGAAAAAGCATCTTGCAGCATAACGGACTCCGAATGGGTCTCAGTAGAGGCCTGTGAATCTGTAGTAGCGGGTATCAGTGGCTGTGAAAGCGCCTCACTGAGTGCCGGCGGACTATCGACTAGCTTATCGGAAGCGTTATCGGCAGTTCTGGACCTAAGCAGTTTGTCTCTCTATCCTTACATTTTTTCGGAAGATCGGTAGTCTGATGGCTTAACGAAGCCATTTCGGAGTACGGAGATCGAGAACAAAAGTATTTAGCTACAAAAATAGCCTGACGACGAATAGTTCGGGTGTTGAACAAGGCACAAAACTGACAGCGAGGGACATCGTGGTCTGGGCCTAAACAAGTGACGCAGCAAGAATGAAAATCTCTATGAGGTATATGCTTTCCACAGGCAAGACAATTGTTAATTTTTTCTGACATCGGTTAGAGCAAGAAAAAAGGATCCCCAATGGGGTACTTATCTTTTTAAAGACTTCAGGTCTGAAACTCTAAAACGAAAATTTCAGGAGTCGGCCGACGGGCACTTGCGAACTGCTTCTGCTTTGGGCACCGCATGGCAAGAAAGACTGATGTAATGGCGTTGGCTGCATGTTTTATACCCCTGACGACATGGAAGAAGCGACAGCATCCGACACAAAAATCCGAAGACTCTGGTATTCTGGCCGGCTGAGGGCTACCTGCAGACAGAGAACCCAAATGTGAGGACTGCAACAGTGAAACACGGAGAACATCATATGTCCTACTTCATGTCATTAATGGTTGGAAGACCATTAAACACAGGGGAGGAAGAAGGAATGAAGTAATTAAGTAAAAAACATTTTGTTGAGTATAATAATAATATAAAAATAATAAAATGAGCAATTCACACTCGAAAAATAGAAGTTTAATATAAATCCACTTTAAAAAGCACACATGGTTAAGCGCTTTCGTCAATAAGACATCATCAGACCCATGAACAAAAGTGAGAAAATAACCTACAAAAATACATAGATTGACACCCCCCCCAGTTCTGATAAGCAATTTACACTTTTCTTCCACTTCTGTCCTGCCTATACTGGGCTTCTTACTCAGCATGCTTTCACAGCTCTCTATTTCCTTCTGTGGCTCCCTCAGCCTGCACAACCCATCTCCTCCTATTTACTGTTAAGGCAATAAGCTATCTCTCCTTTTTCATTTTCACCTTCCTTTCTGGACTAGTGAAACCCTGCCTTCAACATCTGTTACCTTAAACTTTTGTAATTCTTTCCATTTCAGTGTTACAATCCTTTGGGTAGTTCTCTGCTGTGTCCCCCCCCCCCCCAACCCGACAACTTCCTTCTACACTTCCTTCCTGCAGCTGATAAATCAACTACCTCAGCTTTCCTACTGCCATGATTAAGTCCCTATGTACCAGTGCTTTCCACCTTTCACCTCTGTGGGATAACATATTACAATATTAACCCTGCCTTGCCTGTATCCTGAGTAAAAGGACTGGTTCATAACTTAAGGATCATAAACTAAAATGGCTGGGCAAATACAGCAACTGTTTTTTATCAGAGAAAAATGTGAATTGATAATATATATGTTAACTGCCTGTCAAGAAACAAAAGTAAAACAGTGTCCATAACACTGGGATGTTTTTTTCATGTTTACTGTTTTTTAAGGACAGTGTACATATTAGGGAATGATGATTAACTTGTCTGATCTATTGTTATATAAGCAAAATATACTGTAAAAATGAAATTATGTGAAATTTACAAAACAAGTTTGTAGTGGTTGATTAACTTAGCTTGATTAAAGATCTCTAAACTGAAAAAAGGGGCAAAAACATCACTAGTTAGCAGTACAACAAAGCTTGCTGGTACTTTTTTTACATGAAGGACATTAGTGAAAAATGGGTGGCCAGTACAGAATGTGCAAGCAATCAAAAATTCCATTTTCTAAGTATCTACATTGCTTCCTGCCTTCTATCCACATAACTAGTACTAAAGGTTCCTTGGTTGAGCTCACCTACTAGGCTAACGAATAAATACTGGAAGTGTGTGAAACAGGCACAATACAAATTTCAGCCAAAAATGGCATTAAGAGCACTTTTAAGTATTGGATATGCCACAGAGAAACAGTTTACAGTCACGCAACAATTCAGGAACAAATGCTTCTGGTAATGACATGCAAAAAAATGCTATTACTGTTGACAATGATCAATTGTATATGTCCATACTTGCTCTATAGTCTTCACCAAGAAAAGTACAACAGCGCAACTTGTCTCAAAAACTATTTCCCAGTCTTGATAGAGTGGAAATGCAAGCCCATGTGCCGTGCTACCATTGTGGTGGTGATCTTCCTCCACTCAGGTGACATTCAAGCATTCATTGGGCCTTGCTCCCATAAAGTCATCACCTCTTCCACCAACGGTCAAATTTCAAGAATGCAGCAGACGGATATCAGCAGCCAATGCAAACTGCCTGCCCAATAAGTAGGAATGTGCTCTTTAAAGATATAAATGACTTCCAAAGGATGGGTAGACTCTTCCATTAGCATGTAAAAGTTATTTATACAGGTGCTAGACCTAAAGCATCTCCTCATTAATTACATGCTCATCGTCAAAAGACATGAAACACATTTCGTGTATACTTCCTAAATTACTCTCAATAACTTCTCTGGAGAAGGGAGTACTCCTTGACGGCTGTGTATCAGCCGATGGGCTAGAGTAAAAAAAAAAAGGTTTGTACATTTTTAGTAATGTATTGGTTCCTGCTGTTGGTTGTTCATTATGAAAAGCATGCATGCCAAGCAGTGTCTGTTGCAGAGAAAAGGGCTTGAGCAGTAATTTACATGCTCAAAGGCTGTTATTGCAGGTATAGCCTTGTCAACTATAGCAGAGATTGGAAATATGGCTCAACAATCTCTCCCAGCAATTACCACCCCCCGATAGTTATACGGTTGACAGCTCCCTGTGGCCGGTTATCACTCTCTCAGGGAAATGAATTAGCTGATAAGCCTTCTTCCTGCACAGGGGATGAATGTGCTAAGTGGTCACAAGAGGAATGATGGCTGGCAGGCAGTAGAGGAATGGAAAAATATTAAATATCTTGAAAACAAAATGAAACATTTCAAAAATATTTCCTTATAAAATGAAGCACATTAAAAAGTGCACAATTTACTTTTGGTCTTCTTTCAATATCAACCCCTAAATAACAAAAATGCACAAGTAAAAACAAACTGGAGAATAGAAAAAACAAGACAGCAAGCTTCTTCCCAAATGGATAAATGTGCCCAATTTAAACTTTCGTTTGGAATGTTTGTCCTTTCTGAACCAAGAAAAACCAACAGAAACAGTAAGCAAAGGTAAGTGATAAGTAATCAGTGACAACTAAACATTTTGCTAGCAAATTTCTGCAATGTCTGTTACACAAGAAGCAAAAGTAAAAGTGTTCTAAGCAAAACTTGATACAGTAGTATTCTAATAGAACATTTTTCTCTAAACCATACACTCCATATCTCTGAGGTCGAGTGAGTTTTAAAGACATGCAGTAGGTGCATGTGTGCTTGTGCCTTCTTTGAAGGCTGGGCGCCAGGCTGGCAACTTGACACCGTAAAAACTCCACTGCCAATCAAACTATGGACCGGTGATTCGCTGTGGTGACCCCTAATGGGAGAAGCCGAAAGACAGTGCTTTTTACACTCTACATCTAGTCTTATTCTCACCTTTCCTTAACAAAACACCACTCCTACCATCTCTCTTTCAATTGATTCCAGGCAGAACAGTTCACTGGCCTGGGGCCTCTTAACTGACTTCTGAGAGACATTAACCTTTCTGCTGCCTGCTCTATGTACCAAGAGAAGGTGGCCTCTCGGAGGTGGGGGCAAATATGTAAAAATAACTGAAGGCCTTCAACCATCAACTTTCCTAAAAGGTTGACATGGCAAAATTGTACTATAATATCCAATGGATGCTACCCCTATGGGATAGACTGACAGCACTCCCCCTTTTCTTGTTGACAGCCCTATAATTAGGTTCCTGGTCATCACCAGGACCTGTGCTATTAGCACAAGTCTGCAGTTCTTTTAGCAAGGAGCTACTACATTCTTTCATACCACCATTTCCATCTTCTAGCAAAATGGGCTTATTTGCAAAACCAGGGCACATTGGCACTGAACAATGTGTTGTCTTTAGGTCAGAAAACTGTCTGGAATAACAATATTTAAACGTTTCTTTGGTAAATATAGAAAGCCACTCAAGATTATACTGCCTGTTTTTAATTTTTTACAAAAACTCTAAATACAAATGATGGCACATTACCACAAATGAAAATGAATACTGTGTGTACAAAACTGTGTATTTCCAAATTTTGGAAATTCCATTCGTAATGTGCTCTTTTGTGGCTAGAAATACAAGTACTGTCACTTAAAAGAGATGTATTCAGCAAACTAACATGGGCAAAATCAGTACCTGTCTTTCAATAGATAATACAGTTCCTACTTTTAGGTCACAGTTCTAGTTCAAATGAATGAACTAACAGGGTACTTACAATGCAGCAGTTGAAGGAAAGCTGTAACAAATCTGGTGGACAGTCCCCAACCATGTGCTGGAATGCATCATAATCTAGTCCAAAATTCTGTAAATGGAAAAAAAATGATAAGAAACACATGCGGACTTGCATAATTTCCAAAGCAAATGTTTTCTTCTAGGATGCAGGATGAGTTCTAGTTAAACTATGGCACATTTTGCCAGCTCTATTGGCATAGAACGATAAACCCTCGACTGTGGTCCAGGTGACAAGTTCGATTAGTGGCTCAGGTGTCTGTTGGAGCTGGTGTGGTGAGGAGTGGAGACAGGACCTTCTGTCACAATCCATCAGAGAACAAGTGGGGTTGAAAAGATGGCCTAGGAGCTGGCATTAGACCAGGAAGTCACAAAAATGGCAGCCCTCATTGTAGGTACATGGTAATGTGCACTCAAAAAGGGAAGACGTAGTATCTCTAAAAGCATGCTGCATCTCTTGTCCCCTGCCCAAGGGAAGGAGTCAGGGGCCCATACTAGAAAATGTCCTCACTGCTGGGACACAGACGAGAGCACAAACCACCAATAAGGCTGCCTGAATGACAGCTTCCCCTAACCAGATATCATCCTAATTGAGGAATATTCAGGATAAGTGGAATGAATGGGCCTTGGTGATAGGGAAGGCTTGATGGTCAGCATGCACAATAGAGAACACTTACATAAAAAATAATAAGCAGGGCACCTTTTCATTTTAATAGTTGGGTATTCCGTTATGGAAGCAATATTATTTTAGCAAGAAAATTAAATTAAAAATAAATTCATAACGGACTTCTTAATTTCCATTCAATCACTGGATGCATTTCTGAAAACATTTTCTCCTAAGTTAATTTGAGTTGAACAAAAACTACCAACTACCATCAGGTATTTCCTAGGAAAGAAAGCACTTGTTACAGGACTTGTTCAAGGTTATTCTTTACATAAACATTAACAGCTGTCTTCTTACAACAAATATATAAGTACTATGGTGATACAGAGTTACTTCATTACATCACTAGATTACTCCACATTTATAGTGCGTTAATCAACAAAAAGATTAACAGTACCATCTTTTGTGTTATCAGGATATGCCGTTAACTTCAAGTACCTTAAAGGTATCTACTATGTTACCTCAAAATGTACAAGCTTTCACTTCAACAGCTTGTACATTTTGGTAAAAATCCCACTACCCTAAATATGTACAAGTCCTACACATATGTACTTGAGGATATCACGAATGCATGGAAATGTGTAAATGCCAGAAAAAGCTACTGCAGGGATCAAACCCCTCTTGCCTTTCTGCTCCCCCAACTCATTACTTACATATTCCCATTCCAAGGTTTCTCCAACCTGGACAGAGATAATACAGTATGTAAACGACGACTACTCTTCTTCAGTATTTGTTAACTGAATTTCACAACTTTCAGCCTTTACACACTGCTAGTATAAATAGTAAGCAATCAGTTACTGAGGAAAGCAAAAATCAAGCAAAACAGTTTAAGCAACTTTAAAATGAACAGACAGACCTCAAACAAGTCATGGGAAACGAGTCTAAACAAGCTACTCATAGAAACTTTTTTGGAGGAAGGAAGCAGGACATGGAAAAAATATTAATGTACACAAGGAGCTTTTTATGCACCCGAAGAATGAAACCTGCTGCAGTACTGAAGGCGATTTTGAGCATTTTTTTTTTTGAACTACAGAACACTGGGGTAACACATGTCATGTTGTTGTGTTAGGTAACTAAGACTTCCTCAAAGAATCAGAATATTTTTCAAAGCATCAGAAATATGCCAGTCAAGGCAGATTCTGACCTGAATAATGCCAACAGCTAAGGAACACCCTTATAACGTCACATAATCTACAGTATAAAAATGGGGTGGCCCTAAAACTTTTAATGAAGCATAACAAGCTTTCTTGTCCATGATCAAGTGATGATATACTGCCTGAGACTAAGAAAAAACCCTCTAAGGGAACATGGACAGAGACCAAAAAGGTGCACCAATATGACTGGCTAATCCAAAGGACAGTATCAACATTCAGTCAGCAACTTCCTAGCACAAAGGACATACTATTAACATAATCAAACTGTTTCATGAAAATGTCACCCCCTTTCACACTCATCTGATTGATAGTGCTACTACTGTTGTTCAATCAGTTATAATTAAGCATTATAATTCCATATTAAGGTGTTAAAGTGGCAAACTGCACAGTGATGCATAAGTTAACATTGCTGCCTCACAACAATTAGTTTCCAGCTGAGGTTGGCTGTTAAATATTTTATTCCAATTTTCAAATGCCAAAATAAATGCTTTCAAATACTGTAGAAGGCAGATAAATTAGGATGGGATTTCTCTTCCTAGGTAAAGATATTTTCAGTAGTATTCACTTTGTTACTGCACTGCAGACTTAGATTAAGAAAAATACTTTTTCCAAGTTCAAAACCAACTTTATTCTAAACCATCAAAACTTACAAACTTAAAAAATTCTCAAATAGGCAATATCACGTGATAAAAAAGATAAACAGATGAGTACGCCATCTTACCTAACTGCAGCTTGCACATCATCCTTTCAAATACGAGTACAATGATTATACAAATGGGAGCGACTCTGATACCCCTCTAAGGAGGTTGCATCAGGACAGGATCTAAAATATCTAGAACTATTTACATCAGATGTGTACACCCCTTCCATAAACCATCAAAGCCTCCCCTACTCATCAATGACCATATATAAAAAAACATGGCATCTATTTTTTTTTTAATGTAACCTCCTTCAAGCATAACCGTCACTGAGCAATTTCCTGCACTAATTTTCTCAAATCCCTCAAATATGGCATATCTTTACCTTTTTAATTTCTAGTTAATTTCTCGGCTGCTATTAAAATCAGAAATGAACTGCTGCCAGTGCCAATGCCTATCCTTACCTGGTTCAACTCTATAAAAATATAAGCCCAGGATCAACATTATCGCCTCTCTGCAACAATGTGCCATCATACTTTCCAACTCATGGCTATATCCCTACAACAGCTGGCAGTTCCAGAAAAGATTAATCTGGGTACCATTCTCCCTAACGCTGCATCTCTAGCAACTAGCATTCTGCCCACAAAACACCCTACATAACCTGTATGGGGAAAAAGTATTCATGCAAACATCACCAGGCAAAACTCCTAAAATGTCTAGCCTAAAAAAAGGATTTATCAGTTTACAACTCCTACTCCCGGGTTCATTAACAGAAACTGTTCCTAGCATTCAATTTCAATTCTTCATCAGTTCCTCAATTGGTGACAACCTGCTTGGTAAGGAAAGTAAATCTATTTCTTGTCTGTGAGTTGCTTAAACTGATAGAGCTGCTTTCTGTTTTACCAGCTTCATTTTGTTTTCTGTTTTAAGAAATTGCCTTTGCCCGGCGTTTCAGTTCTGTGTGGCACAGAGACACAAATTATTCATGCTGCACATTTCACATGTTCTTTTTCGTTGGTTAATTTGCTTTTTGAATGATATTTAAATACACAGAGAATATCTGTGGCTTTGTCTTTTCTGATAAGACTCAAGGTCTGCAAAAACTACAAGCACTGTTGGTGATACACTGCTGATTTTATTTTTCCCACCTACTCTCGCATTCCTTAACCTACTTTTAAAATTTGGTGATTTTAAGCTGCCCACCCTTACTGTAAATTGAGCTTTATAAGCTCCTCCCTTTTCTGCACTGCTGCTTATATCTTGAATTATTTGCCTTTCCTTATGCTTTTATTTTAAAGTGCATTGTGCCCCTCATTGTCTGCTCTCCTGATTTACTTGCTCTGAACTCATTATCTAGCTAGCTGCTGGATAAGTAGTGTGGTTTTACACTCCAGCATACTCTTTTCTGTGTTTTTACATCAACATGACAGAGGATTTGCCATTTAGTGGCAGTGGGTGGTAGCCTGGTCTGTATAAGTTGGGGAAATGCAATAGAGATTCTTGCATGTAGTTGTTTTATTCGCTAGAAGGCTTATTCATCAGCTTATCTTGTTTTAGTGCCTTTATAAATTCTGCACAACTGAGAGACTACTGGCTCATTTCTATAAAGCAAAGTACTTTATTGAATAATCACACTTTTATAAGCTGTTTAAGATACACTGCTGTTATCCTGAATTACTTATTTTCTTTCCTTAAGTTTAAGTATGTTTGTGGTAGCATTTCCCTCAGGAGACTCTCTTTGATGTGCTTTTACATTAGGAGGACTGGGATTATTAACTTAGTGGCAGTAAGTGTTTACCTAGTTTGAGTTCGAAAGCACACACACAGGGCGGTAAGTGTTGTCATTTTATTGGCCAGAGAGTTCAGAAGTCAGTTTTCTATATTTCCAGTACTGGTATAAATTTGGCACATTTACATGGAGCTGCTCTCTGTGCCGGTGTCTTGTACAGACGCAAACATCTGAAAACACTGCTTAATTTCATTATACTGAGAAAGTTTACTATGCTACATACTGTTTTTGCACTTCTTTAAAGTTGCATTTTCAAACTACTGTAAGGGCTACTGTTCTGTACTGAAATACATTGTATCTAGTGTTTCTTAGTATTAGACATCTGTTTGAGATTCCTTAGCACTTGGGCTCCAAACCAGTCATTTTACATTAAGAGGGTAAAAGTCTGGACTCTTGTGGCAGGAGAAGGCTGATTTCACCTAACTTGGGAATTGCTGGTAAAGCTCATTGTGTGCTTACCTGATTGGCTTCAGGGCATAGTTAGTGAGAAATTTGCTATTTTCTGATCATACACAGGCTTCATGTTTGTGAGAAGCTGATCTTCGTGCAGTGGTGGTGAATAGTGCCTTGTATACAAGCAAATCACCAGAAGTTGAAATTTCCCTTATAAAAAACACCTTGGAACTTTACCTCAGTCCGGCATTACTCAAAGGGCAACCAGTTTGTGCAATGAGCAGCATTTACAAATTTAGGACTACTTAGATCTACCTTACTTTATTATGCTACCCAGGATTACTGCTGCCCATACAGCATCTGGTTTGTGTGCTGGGCAGCACTGCTGGTTTGGTTAGCTGCAGATTACACCTAGTAAGCACCCCTCCTTCATCTGGTTACAAACACCCTCCACTCCTATCCTTTGTAAGTACACAATAGGACTTGCAACATCGAATGGGAAACTTTCCTGCTACCTCTCTATCCAGCCTGGTGGACATGGGCATCCTGAAGCAATTGAACTAACTGCCTTATGCCCACTGACAACCACTTAATTCTCGAAAGGACAAAAAGTACATGAGACATGCAGTTACACATTGACACTGGAGGCTAAACTCTCATATATAGGCGGAAAAAGCAACAAACAGGTAGTCAACTCTGTGGGAGAACAGTCCTGATATGCTGGATCCCACAGCATTGCCAACGCAGTTGGAGGGGTTGAAGACCTTGGGATCTTTGGATATAGCTGACTAGAGTTAGGCAGAGCTGCTCATTTATGGTCTCCCTTAGAGGATTTGGAGTTCTTAGTTCACTCCTTTGGACCTCAATCACCCTTGTCATGTTTGCTGGCAGGAGAAGAGGAGGAAGCTTCCCTAGCTGGCAAAAGGCCTTTCAGTACCAGCTTGGCCCACCTTTCATTAAAGACCCTGCAGCCAAAGCTATTGCAAATGACACACTGAATCCCTCAGCGTGCAGGTCCGGGACAGTAGACGCACCAATCTTGTGAGTCTTGAGGGGAAGTTTATGGCCACACATGACTTGCTTTTTAAAAACCTTTCTCCATTTCTCCACATAAAGAGTAAACTAACTAGACAAACTACACTACAAACACACCCTACAAAACACAAAGATATTACTGCAATAAGGAACACTACAAGTTGGGAAAAGCCTACTAACACTAAGATCATGCCTACCCCTACTTACCACTACACTACAAACAAACACACAAAAAATTACCAAAACCACACTAAATATTAAACTATGATATACAAAGAATATAGGAGAAACAGGTACAAATGTACTCTAAGTAGCAAGGCAAAGGATACAGCCCCAGTAGAGCTCAAGATCAAGCTGCTATCCTGCATGGCGGCAAATTAAATTTGAGGTGAGTCTGTCATTGCTAGGCATTATGGGCAGAGGAGACAGAGCTGTGGGAGCTACGGTCTTTTGGAAATGGCTGGTCTTGGATCTAATAACTCATAGGTTGAACCCAGATGGAAAAGACATAGAATCAAACATCTGCAGCACCAGGACCTCATTGTCCTGTACCAATATTAATGTTCACCTAATAATTTTCCTACCTTATCCACTACCTCCTTCAGCGAAACTAAATGAACCTTCCCAAGAGTTCATTAGAATACCCAAATATTTAACTCCCTGGTTTCCCCATATGTATGCATACCTGAGTTTATGATCTTCTGCAGGACAAACGTCAAATACTAGTATCTGTGTTTTTTTTTTTTTTTTTTAGTATTTACTTGATATCCTGACAACCTGCTGTGAAAATAGGTAAAGGCTGCCAGCCTAGCCAGATAGAATTGCATTTGTAAATATTAATGTAAGCCACAGGCTTGTTCTCTTAAATGTGAAAAGACTGCATTGGATATTGAACTGCAAAAATGTAACAACGGTGCACTCTGCTGTAACAAAGCTGATAGGTCAATTCTTTGATGTCAGAATTCGGAGCCGATATGTTTAGAGGGAGGCATCCTGCCTATTAAGACCAGAGTTAATGGCTAGAATTTGCATGTATAAATGTCCTTTATTGCTCTGGTTTCTCACCAGGTGTAAAGAATGTAAATGTAGTTTCTGTTAGTCTGGGAACACCAGAGAAGTGTGAAGAATTATGTCATGTATAGCAGCTCTGCGCTATCAATTTAAAGAGAGAGAATCAGACAGCTCAGAGCATTTTGCCATAGCTAGGAAATAGGAAGATTACACTAGTTTGTTTTTCTGTAATGCCAAAACTTTTGCTATTGTATTATTTTACGTATTTCTCTGTGATCTCTGAACTCTTGACTAGCATTGTGTGGTAAGAAGTATTGTCTTGTGTTTTTATCATATATTAAATATTTTTAAACCTTTCAACTGTGGCTGTTTTATGTAGAATTAATTTAAGCTATAGAGTACATTGCATGTATGCAGTGATACTGTACCAAGTCACTCTAATAAGTCTTGACTGTTCAGTCACACGTACCATTTGGATAATAATATTGCACAGTAATAACTGGACACCCTTTCAGAAGGGCCTTTGAGTAGCTGATATTAGTGGGTGGCAGCAGCTGGTACTACCTTTTAGACTGGGCAGAAAAGGGGCACAGCTGGAGAACCTGTGCCAGCCTTCCCCAGGAGTGTTTGTGTGGTTGTATATAACTCTCATCTCGAAGTGTGTGTGTATGTGTGTGTCAGCGACTTGGGCAGGGACACGAAGCACTGGTTGGACAGAGCGTGCTGGAGGTTTTAGCCTGCCCACTAGGCTGAGATCTGGACCCTATAGCTGTGCCAGTGGGGAGGACTTACTGGGGACCTGGACAGAAAGGGAGAACCCAGCCCCAGACTGACTGTGATCTCTGTGTGCTCTTAAGGGAAATTATACTTTATTGTGTGTGCATTTATTATCCTTTCCCTGTATGGATGCCCCTCACAGGTGTTAGTGGTGAGGATTGAGGCTCCTTGATTGCTGGGCCAGTGCACAGGCATCACACACCTGCCTTAGCTTTCCAACCCCCCCCCCCAAATAATGTTCCCAAATCTTTTTCTGGGCCCTCCAATGTATGAAGTACAACATCTGAGTAAAGCAAACATTTTTCATCCCTTTCACCCTAGTTATAACCCTTAAAATTGGAACTCCTGATCCATCAGCCAATGGTTCCAGGTAAAATACAAACAGCAGCATAAGGGGCATGCTGATCTTGTTAATCGAGTTAACTGAAAAGGCTCAGACAATTTCACCTAGACTTTCACTCTAGCAATTGAGCCATTGCAAATGCCATTAGCAATCCCTATCAACCGATCCAAATGCCCCACATTATCCATCATCTTTGCTTAAGTCCCTTTGGACATTACTCTCTCTGCTCCCCTCTTCCCCGGCGGCCCTCTCAAGTTTGCTAATGAACAAAAAAACTGCAGTGTATTACTCTGGTGGAGCCCCCCTTCAGTTAGAGTCACTAAGTATGTTCACCTGCTAGCCTTCCTGCTACTGGTGCCGTATTTGTGTTTCTTTGTAATAGCAATAGTTCTGTGCGTGGTGTGGACACCAAGCTAGAGCTCTCACACATGTGAACCCCCTCCTCCCAATCCCTCACCACCCCATAAATAACGCACTTGCCAGTTTCATTAAACGGCAGGACCTTATTACTGCTCTAAACAAAATAGCCTTTTGAATTCTAACGCCCATGCTAAATTACTTTAACTGACTTAAAAAATACAAAAGGAAAAGAGAGAGACAGAGTTCTCTTTCTGCTGTTTCTAGAAAAATTAGACCTTTTTTGTAATCTAAAGTCCATGCTAAAATGCTTTTTAAATAACTTCATAAAAAAGGGTTCCCTACTTAAAACTGTTCTTGGCAAAACCCCACTCTTAACAGAACAGGTAACATTCAGAGCCGTACTTGTAGTGATAATGCTTCTTACCGCCTGACTGACTGTTTCTGGTCACTGGTAAGTTTGGTTTTAGGTTCAACCTGCTCCGTTGGCGTTCAGGCTCACGCCAGTCCCCTACCCCACCCCCCTTTCATTTCCTTTATACTGTACCCTAATTAGCACACCACTAAACCCCTCTCCATACACCCCTTCCACCTGACTCAACCCACCCCAACATTCCTGCTCCTCCTATCTAGTTTTACTTATACCTACTACCTCATCACTTCCTACTGTGCTACTACTTACCACTACTCTACCTAACTCTACAAACATGTATCTTGTTTCCTACTAAGCTCCCTACACTAACTCAACACCACTATTGCTCACTCTCTTATAATGAAGTCCACAAAGTTCTCTATTTCAATATCGGTCGCAATCCTTCCCTGTTACACCCTCTTATATCTTCTATCACCATCTTCCTCCTATCACAACCCCATACTTATGCACATCCCATCTCCCACTTTCTCTCTTATCCTCACCAATCTTCTAACTACTGTCCCATTACACTCTCTCTCTTCCCAGTCTCCTCAACAACTCATTACAAAGTGAAGATCCCTTCCTCCTACCACTCTACATAATAAACTCAAACCAAAGTATATCAGAACCTGTCCTCACACACACACTCCAAGAACAACTTCCTCCTTAACCTACTCTGCTCTGGTGACATTTACCCTAACCCGGGCCATTAACATGCTCCACCACACAAGGTAGTAGTGTTTCTTTCAATTCTCCAGCATCGCTTCCTCCTCAATCCAACATACCATTCCCTGCTACCTTGTATAACAGCCATAACCCCTGACCTTCCAAACAGTTAACAATAATCTCACTCAATATACAAAGTGTCACAAACAAAATAAATCAGCTTCATTCCCTAATCTCCCATTACACCCCTGACATTCTCACCTTGTTAGAAACATGGCTGAAACCACAACTCTCTGACTCTGAAATCCTTCCCCAGGCTATATCTTCCGACTCAATCGTCACTCTAAAAAAGGAGGTGGCGTAACCATTCTCTACTCAGTACAACCTTCACTCAACCCTTCTCCCACACCCCCTCCAAACCTTGACCCTGCCAAAATCCTCTTAGTTAACTGCAAGCTTAATAAACATAAGAACCTCACTATCGCTGCCATCTACATCCTCCCCTGGAAATAACATACCTATACTGGAACAATTCCTCTCCTGGATATCTGAAAACATCTCCTAAGAGAATACTATCCTTGGTGATGTTAATATTGACTGGAAAACTATAAGCTCCTTCCACCCCCCCTTACCAGCATCAAGCTCTACAACTTCTCAACTCATTATGTCTCCAACTCGCTATAATAATAAAAAAAAAATAATACTGGCTCAACCCTTGACTGGATTCTCAACACTAATCCAAATTTTTACCACAACTCCAGTACCCTTGCAGACTCTCTCAGTGACCACCTTCCCACCCTAGTTCACAGAACGTCTCCAGCTCCAGACAACACCTCTACAAAGACTGTTGTAGACTCTCTACCTTCAGTCCTGGCACTTTCAATAATCTACTCTACTCCTTCAACCGGTCCTTTTTATATAACCTCCTCCTAGATGATCTCCAAATTCAATGAGATTTTCCTTAATACCTTAAATACGCTTGCCTCCATCAGAAAAATACGACTCAAATCTCACTTCTCCCTCTAGTTAATGCCATCCACTCGAAATCTCATGTCACAAAGGGACAAAGTGCTGCAGAACTGGAAAAAATCAACTCAACCTACCCACCTTCAAAAATACAGAGAGCTTAAAAACCTCACTAAGAAACAAATAGATGAGGACAAAATCAAAACCAAAATGAAAAAAACAAACTCTGTAGAACAAAAAAGGAGAAATAACCACACTGGAAGCAAATACTATAGCGTAAGCGCTTTCGTTTACTGAATATATGTAAACTTCTTCAGACAAAACAGTAAAAAAATTCAAGTTTAAGTAGGAAACAAATAATGACATCATTTCATATACCAATTAAATACATAAAAACACATGCAGCCTAAAAAAGAACCAACAATTCTATATATATATATATATATATATATATATATGTGTGTGTGTATATACCACTAATATTTCCTACAAGTAAAAAAAACTCTCCACAAAAACAATCCATATTTGAATAATTACAAATATAAATTAATAAATATATGTAAACACACACCTAAAAATATCTTTAAACTAACCTGAACATCTAGATATATTAAAAATGAACATAAAGTAATACATCTAAATTGATAACCACTAAATCATAACTATCTCAGCTGTGCTCTCAATTTTAAAATGCTCATCATAGAGATAGTGTCATTAAGGCCAGGCAACACGCAAGCATTTAATTTTAGTTGCCATAAAAGTTATTTTTCTTCCAATTGCAGAGAAACCGGACCCCCCTATTATTATCAAGCACTTTACCAATAATTAAAAACTGAAATTCATGTTCTGGAAAAGATAGAACATGCCTAGCTAGAGCATTATTGTTTCCTTTTGTAATGGCATAAAAATGTTCATACATCCGATTTTTAAGGGGCCTATCCGTCTTACCAACATAGAATGATGAACATTTAGAACACAATGCCAAATAAACAACCCCTCTTGTATTACAGTTATATTTGTCCTGTAAAAAATATTTCTTCCCATTAATAATGAAATTGTTAGTCACTAAGACAAGTCTACACCAGTGACAGAACCCACACAAACATTCCACAATGGGGCCGGTAACATTTATTGTTACTTCTTTCAAGGATTGATTTAAGGTTTCTACCTTTACGGAATGTCACAAGTGGGTACTCTCCAACATGTTTTCTTAAGAGACTGTCTTCTAGAAATAAAAAACAATTTTTATTGAGAATAAATTTTAAAGACAATGCGTCCCTTGAAAAAGTGGTAATGAAACTTAATTTCCCATAAACACTTTTTGCATTGTCTATTTGTTCAGTAATAGAACCGGGCAAATGAGGAGTGTTAGGAACATCAATCGAAAAAATCGATCCACCATCCTCAGATGGAAAATTAACATTAAGGATCGGTTTCAAAAAAACATGTATTCTTTTATAAGAAACTTCATCAATAAGTTCCTCAATTAATTTGATAGGGTACCCACTCTTTTTAAACATGTCACTCAACACAGAACATTCATCCACAAAATCCCTATCTAAAGTTATCATTCTAGCTGCCCTAACAAGCTGTCCTTTAATACCTCTTTTTTGGTGAAAAGGGTGGCAGCTAGAAAAATGTAGGAAATAATTTGAATATGTGGATTTCCTATAAATCCTAGATGTAAGTGTGTGTAAATCATAATTTTTAGATAATAACACATCCAAAAAGGAGATGGCATTCTCCTGGAAGTCCCATGTAAACTTCAAAAAGCTAGTAAACTTACTAATGGTATCTACAAAAAGGGCAGCTGAGGACCTATTACCCTTCCAAAGAATAAAAATATCATCAAGGTATCGGGTGTACCATACAGCCATATTTTGGAAAACTTGATTCTTAAATAAGAATTGCTTTTCCCAAAAAGCCATAACAGTATTTGTTACATAAGCAGTGCTTTGGTGGTGGGCCTTTTGTCTGAAGACGTTTTCCATTGTAAAACAAGTGTGTTTATTTTTTTTAACATTTTGCAAACAAAAATCACTTTTTAACAAGCACAATATATTTTTTGGGTTGTGCAAGAGGCTCTGGACCTTAGGAAGTCTTTCTCTTAAGCATTTGGTTTGTTGGCTGCTGTTCTTGTGTTTTTGTGGAGTTGGTACACATCCACGTTTTAAACAATTTTCTTTTAATAATCATCTTCCTTTAATACTTAATTTTAAATATCCTATCATAATATCCTCCAGGTTCCAATTAGTCCTAGAACCACCCTTTCCAAGAGAAGACTGCCAAGATTCCACCTTTACATCCATCATCATCCTGATACTGTAGGCACAACTATAAGCTATAATCTTCATCTGCCTAAATGCCCATAACACTCTCCTGCTTCTATCTCTCCTCTCTGTGTTTTCATAGGGTTTTGATGAGGTCTCCAGGTCTTCCCACATCCCAAACACATGCTGACTGACAGGTGAAATGACAATCATCTGAATTTCCTGTGACAGGCTTGCCTCACTTCCAAAGCTAATTATTTGCCTTGTATTAACCAGGGCAGGGCAGGTTCAGGCTCCCCGGCAATCCTGAATAGGGCAATGGGTACTGTAAAATGAATGGAAAACATGAACTCCATATTTATGTCCTGCAAGACCTAGTTGACAATTTGACTTTCTGAAAATTAGAAAGTTCTACTGATGCATTTAGTATGGTAGCCTATACTTTAGCTTGGATGGTAAAGGATTGTGGTTTCAGTCTTCCATGATGTCATGGCAGGGATTTTCAGTTCCAAGAAAAAATTTAGTGGGCTAGCATTATCAGCAAAATAAAATGCAAAAACATACTTTTACATCAAGAACTGTATGATCTGTATTTGTAAATGTTAAAAGAAGGTTACATCCAACTTCAAGTTACTTGTACTTGATTCAAAAAGTGACTAACATTCAGAACACTTTACATTGAATATTAACACAATGCTGCAATAGTGAATCCACAGTAAGAAATAAGAAGTTATGTACTCACCATAACGTTCTGATAGGTAACTTCATTTGTCAGCAACCTGTGGGTATTGGATCCGACCTTGGATACGAGCCGGCAGCTTTCCAAGCTAAAAAATCTGAGCTCTCAGCTCCTCCCCTTTACCCATAATACCCTGCTACCTCCCTCCAGTCCTCAGATTGAGTTTGCCAAATATGCACCTAACAAAAAAACAACCATCTAAGACCCTCGACAGAGGAACACTAACCTGATGCATGACAAGGGAAAAATCTTCTGTCATGGATAAACCATGAAACAGGCTAGGGGGAAGGAGGGGGGGGGTCGGCTGCTGACAACTGAAGTTATCTACTCAGATGGAACGTTATGGTGAGAGTACATAACTTCTTAATCTGAAGTAATTAACTTCATTTGATCAACAACCTGTGGGACAGAGTCCCCCAGCTACCAAAAAACCTTGGACGGTCCTCAAGGAAGGATATTCCAGAGCACTGTGGAGCCAAATGCTGCCCTACCTCTGGAAATCAGATCCAGCTTATAATGAGAAATGAAGGTATGAGAAGAGGACCAAGTAGCCGCTGAGCAGATGTCATCTAGTGGAACATTTGACCAGAATGCTGCAGAAGCACCCATAGAACGGGTAGAGTGGGCATGAACCCCTAAGGGTTCAGGCCAACCGGAAGCTAAATAAGCGTGAATGATGCAGTGTGATATCCATCTCGCTAAGTTAACTTTCGTAATATGCTTCCCCAAAGATGGCTTAGCGAAAGACACGGAGAGCGGACCCGATTTCAGAGTAGCCTCTGTCCTGTGCAAGTAAAAACGCAATTGTCTGTGCACATCCAATAAGTGCAACCTGTATTCCCCTTTGTTCTGAAAGTTGGGGAAGAAAACAGGTAAGTTAATGGTTTGGTTGATATTGGATTCGGAGGCCACCTTAGGCAAGAATGAAGGGTTAGTCCTGAGAGACACTCTGTCCTTATGGAAGACCAGATACGGGGTTTCATACAAAGGACTTGAAGTTCAGATACCCTTCTGGCTGACGTAATTGCAATCAGGAAAGCCGTTTTCCAAGATAGAAATTTTAACTCTACCGAAGCTGCAGGTTCAAAGGGTGGGCCCGTCAGTGCCTGAAGAACCAAGGTCAAGTCCCACGGGGGAACCGCATTCTTGATCGGAGGTCTCAACAGAAAGGTGCCTTTCAAAAAGGTTTTGCATATCTTAGCGGACGCTAAGGGACCAAGGTTATCCCCTATGTGGAAATAGTAAATGGCTGCCATTTGGACTTTGACTGTAGAAGCACTGGCTCCTTGGTAGAAAATATGGGACAGGAATTCAAGAACCGTTGGAATGGGAGCAGTAAAGGGGTCTAAATCCCTATGTTTGGCCAAGATGGAAAAACGCTTCCATTTACTTCTGTAGATCTTCCTGGTAGAAGGTTTATGTGCCGCCACCAGGATAGATTTTAAGGGAGACGAGATAACGGGAGTCCTAGCTATCAGTGGAACTGGATCAACTAAGCCGTGAGCTTGAGGTCGTCCAGGTTCGGAGGATGTAATCCCGCAGGATGAGAGATCAGATCCAGAATGGGATCTAAGAGCCAAGGAGGAGCTACGCTGTGAGACCGCAGGTAAGGGAACCAGATCTGGCGAGGCCAGAATGGGGCTATGAGGAATATTTTGCTCCCCAACCGATGAGCTTTCTGCAGAAATTTTGTCATTAGCGGAAGAGGAGGATAAGCATAAAGAAGACCGGGGGGCCAAGCATGAACCAGAGTGTCTCTGGGGCTCTCCCCTGTTGGGGGAATCAGAGCGAAAAACTCGCTGCATTTTGCGTTTGAGGGAGAAGCGAAAAGATCGCAGCGAGGTTGACCCCATCTGAGGAAGATCTGATTCGCTACTGATGGGTTTACAGACCACTCGTAAGGTGTGAGGATCGAGCGACTCAGCTTGTCCGCTAGAATGTTGGACCGACCCAGAATGTGCGTTGCTATCAGAAAGCGGTTGGTGGAAATCGCCCATTCCCAAACTCTCATTGCCTCTCAACAAAGAGGGTAAGATCTGGTTCCTCCCTGTTTGTTGATGTATCAGACTAACTGCCATGTTGTCTGTCTGAATTTCAATAGTCCCCAGAGGAAGAAGGTCTTGAAGGGCTTGCAACGCTAGAAGCACCGCCCTCATATCTCCAGGACACTGATATGCAGAACGGTCTCTAATGGGGTCCACGTGCCTTGGACGGTTCTGCCTATGGAATGCCCCCCACCCGAGGCGAGACGCGTCTGTGGTCAGCGTGGCTTGGGGTTGAGGCATCACAAATGATCTCCCTTCCCACAGCTGTCGGGAATGGAGCCACCAAAGAAGGGAGTTCCTGCAAACCTTGCTTAGGGGAATCGGATAATCCAATGGGTGAAGGAGGAGGGACCACTGAACCTGAAGAGTCCACTGAAGGACTCTCATGTGTAATCGCGCCAGAGGTGAAAGGTTGATGGCTGCCGCCATGGAACCTAGGGCTCTCAGGACCAATCATGCAGGTGGGGGGCTGGGGACTGTAGGAGCGCTATTACATGTAGCGACAAGTTGCGCAACCTGTCCCTGTCAGAAAGGCTTTGGACTGGAGCATATCTATCCTGGCCCCTATGAAATCCAGAACTTGCACAGGATGAAGAAACGACTTCTGAAAATTTATGGTAATGCCTAAATGCCGGGCCAAGGATAAGGAATAATCCCTGGAGGCGCAGAGCAGATGCCTGGTGGGGGCGGTGAGGAGCCAGCCGTCTAGGTACGGAAAGACTTGCATACCCTGAAGTCTCAGATGGGCTGCTACAACTGCCATGACCTTGGTGAACACCCTGGCGGTTGTGGTGAGGCCGAACGGGAGACCCTGAACTGAAAATGACTGGCTCCTAGCCAAAAGCGGAGAAACCTTCTGGAGCGTCTGTCCATGAATATGTGGTAGTATGCATCCTTGAGTTCTATGGAGCACATCCAGTTGTTCTCCTGTAAAAGGGGGAGAATAGCTTGCAGAGTGACCATCCGGAATTTCTCTTTGGCAATGAACAGGTTTAGAGCTGACAGGTCGAGAATTGGCCTCAAATCCCCCGTCGTCTTTGGCACCAAAAAGAACCTGGAGTAATTGCCTAATCCAGATTGCTCTGGGGGGGGGGGGGACATGCTGGATGGCCCTTTTTCCAGCAACTTCTTTATTTCTGAAGCTGCAGCCTCCCTGTGATTGGGTGTGACATCAGGAAGGCACTTTGTTCGTGGGGGAAGATTCAGAAAGGGGATAGTGTAACCTCTGGATATTATTCGGAGCACCCAACGATCTGTCGGAATCGACTGCCATCTTCGTAGGTGCTCTGAAAACCGCCCCCCCGACTGCCTCCAGAAAGGGACAGCCGGGCAAGCCCTCAGGGCTGCTGCGCGGGTCGGTCTGAGAAGGGTTCTCTGGACCCGAAGTTCTTCGGCCCCCCTCTGCCTCTGGGCCGGCATCCACCTTGTCCTCTTCTGCCTCTGTAGGACGAAGGGTACTGAGTGGGACAGGACTGCTGGGGCTTCCAGAACCACATCTTCTTTTGTCCTCTCTGGTTCCTTGAGAAGGACCTTTGAGGATTCGAAAAGCGGATCCCGACGGCAGACAGAGTCTTCCCGACTTTCTCGCTCTGGAGCAGCGTGTCACGGACGGTTTTGCCAAATAGCGTAGAACCGTCAAAGGGAGCATTCGCGAAGGATGCCTTGAAGGGTTCCTCAAAGTCACAAAGGCGAAGCCAGGCGTGGCGCGACCCCTGCCCCATTGGCTCTAGCCACTCCCTCCGTGGCATGGGAGAGAAGCTGCATGGAAGTGTTGGAAATTGACTTTAGAGTGGCCATGCGAGCCGAAAAATTACGTTTATCCTCGGCCGCCATGGACTCTGGGGGAGCTCCAGCATATTCTTTTATCAGATCCCGCTGGAGTCTAATGACGTGTGCCAGATAATTCAGCGCCCTTATAGAAAAGGTGGCTGAAGCAAACATCCGCTTTCCAATATGGTTCATCATCCGAGACTCCTTATCAGGAGGATGGACCAAGGAACTTTCTTGCGCTAGTTCCTTCTTAGTGGCAGCCGCCACCACCACGGCATCTACTGGGGACTCTTTATTCCATGCCTGTTTGTCAGGGGGAGGACTAAGAATCTTGTCCGGTCTTCTAGGGATTGGCTCCACGGTGTCCGGTTCCTTCCAAGCCCTAGTAGTAATCGAGTCTACCAGGGGATCAGCCGGGGGGGGGGGGAGACACCCAAGAGGTAGACGGACCTGTGTTGAATGCCTCCAGAAACACAGACTCATCAGAGGAAGGTTTTTGGGCTGACCACCCCCCTCTAATATGCAGCATTTCCATAATGTCCCCAAAGGAGACGCCTTCAGGGGGTGACATTGGGGAACCTTCCCCTTCCTCTAAGTCCGTGTCCTCCGTGAGGGACTCGGGGGAGTCCAAGAGCCTCCTCTTGCACTTACGTTTCTGAGGGACCTCCTCGGTGGGACTGTCCGAGGAGGCCTCACCAACAGGGTCCTGTTCCCCTACGGGAACCAACTGGAGCGCAGGCTGTCCCCTGGGGCCGGACGATGGACGACAGGCCCAAATGTGAGAGAGTGAGGGATGGATCCGCAGCCCGGACCAGGGACCTGGAACTCGACAGCACCCTCTCCACCACATCAAAAGCCGAGGGCGAGCCACTCTCCCCTGGCTCCGAAAGTAGCCCCATCGGCTCCGACGTGCGGACCAGAGTCAGAGCCAATGCGATCGGATCCGAAGATACACAGACCCCTGCGGATCCGAAGCTCAGCTCTTGGTCCTGAGAGGTCAGATCCGACATGCTCGAGGGTACGGTCGGTGTCGAAGTAGCCACGACTGTCGGCGCTGACTCCCCGGATCTAAGATGGCTCTGATCCAAAGATTCTGAGACGCGATAGTGAATCGGAAAAGGAGCAATTGGGGCAAAGAAAGGGGCCGAGCTCCCCCCCGGAGGGGGGGGGGAGGCACGAGCAACCCCATCTGCATTTGGGCCTGCAGGAATCGACGCATCATCCAGTCCATATCAGCGTCAGACATACTTAGAGTAGATCTTGAAGAGATCGAGGCGGGCCGGGAAGGCCGCCTAGATGACCTCGAGGGAGACCAGGACTCCTCCTCTGGCTCCGGAGAAAACCAGGGTGAATGGAGCCGAGAGGGGAAGAACCGGAGAACCTCCTGGTTGAGCTAACTAATTTAGCAAGCGGAGCAGAGAGGTGAGACTCTGCCCGCCGCTTGTGGCTCTTATGCCGGTCCTTCTCCCTATGCCTTTTGTCTTTGCTAGAAGAGTCCCCCTCTCCCTGGGACACAGAGGGAGGTTGAGTCCCTGCCATGGGAGGGGGAACTGAAGGCTGGACAGCCGCAGCCACGGCTGGTGCAGCTGAGGGAGAGGAGTAAGAAGAATCCGGGGGCAAGAGTCCTGCCAGGATTAACTTATTCCTCCTATCCCGGGGGTTAAAGGCTGCGCACACTTGGCAGCCCAAAGGCAAGTGGGCCACCCCCAGGCAGAGAACGCACCGAGTGTGGCCATCTGCTGGGGACAGCTTATGACCACACTCAGTGCATTTAGAAAAAATGGCCTTAGGCCCTTCAGCCATCGCACGTTGAAACGAGCCCACTCACACAAGAAAGGGGAGGGAAAAAACAAAAAACTTTACACAATTTACCACAAAAATTATCCGAAAATTACAGATATAGAACATTAAGGGCCTACTAGACTCACACACACACGAAAAATCTTTAAGAAAAAAAGTTTTAAAACAGTTTTAGATACTCTCACCAACGGCAAGAGCTCATCACTTAAGCTGTCAGAAGCCGCGGCAAACGAGATCTGAGGACTGGAGGGAGGTAGCTGGGTATTATGGATAAAGGGGAAGAGCTGAGAGCTTGGATCTTTTAGCTTGGAAAGCTACCGGCTCGGATCCAAGGTCAGATCTGATACCCACAGGTTGCTGATCAAATGACGTTAACTACTTCAGATCTGCTCTTTTAAATAAGCTGTTTATCATTACATATAATGTTTTACAGGCACATGTAAATCACAATCCGGTAACTACTGTGAAATCATCTTGTGGATATGGGTACATGGAAAGACCAGAGTACAAATCTCAAACACCACCATAATCTTTATTTTTTACAAAATCAACTGCAACTTTAATACAAGGAACATAACTTGAAATTAAATTAACTGTGAAACAAAGATGCTTCATAACATAAGAAATACATTATCCAAACATGGCTTGTGTTTTTTATAGGTAAACCCAAAGTGTGTGCTCTCGGGGGGGGGGGGGTCAAATTATTAGCTTCAATACACTGATGAAGAACACTTTGCAAGCTGCAGTTCCATCCATATGGCAGACATAGGGATGGACATCTACCAGCTGTCTTCTGTAATATGTTTTTTAAAATTAAACAGGACCTGTGTTAAAACAAAAATGTAACTACTAAGTGCGTGTGTGTGTGTGTGTGTGTGTGTGTGTGTGTGTGTGTGTGTGTGTGTGTGTGTGTGTGTGTGTGTGGAAGGATTCCACTGCAGGACACGCCTGTAGAGGACAGAGAGAGAGAGAGAGAGACTCCTGTTACACTGAATTTTGTCTATATGGACAGACAGCTGCCAGTCGCATTCTGTGATTTTTCTAAACATGACAAATCCAAAGTGGGTTCTGGGGAATACCAACTAAACTGGCTACCCTGCCTGAGAACACAATGAAGCAGTCATATACTTTTGCTGATTAGACTGACATTTTCCCCACAGGGAAAGACAAATGATAGGCATCATCAGAGATTTATTTATTTTAACTAAACTATTGTTTATTTCAAAACCAATCCAAACTCTGGGGAGGGTATACTGACAGACACTATGGAAGGCATACAGTGCTGTTACTTCAACTATCATTCTTTCCAAAGGGACACTTTTTAACTAAATAACAATGTTTCTGTTTACAAAAGAATATAAGATGTTTCTGGGGAATACAAGTGTGATTACACTGCTGGAAAACATTATGGCAAATCTGCATAGATCTCAAAAGTCCTTGCTTTTTTTCAAATATTTTTGCCCTACAGAAGCATAGCTAGGGACTGGGCAAAGGAGGCAGCCTCTCCAGACACCATCTGCAAATGCTTATCAGAAAGTAATGCAGTACTGGTATTTCTGAATGCCAGTACAGAAACAAATTTCAACGTGAGGAGCGCAGGATCACAGAATAAACATGGACTTTTTTCTGTTCAAGTCAATTTAGAGTCGAGGGGCATCAGATCAAGGGGCAGCACTAGGCACTAAATGAGCCAGATGCAGCTCTGTTGCCTTACCTCTCATAAAATATTTGATTTTCTAGTAAACAATGAACAATTACAGTCAGTAATGTCACACAGAGTTTGATATTTATCGTTCATAAAAATGCAGGTTGATATACAAATTAATAATGATCACTGTTACAATATTCTAACAACAATAATGGGTTATCCGGCCCAAGGTACCCTGACATGTGGCCTGCTTTCCACAGCCAAAACCTTCCTGATGCACCATACATCCGGTGCATGCCCACAGCCTGTGGGCATAGGGGTACATAAATGGACATATGAGCATGAGATTCTTGGACTATCTAGAACCAGGAGAACATGGAGGAGTCTGAGTTCAAACAACAAAAATAAAGAATTAGTGCAGACAGGAAGAGGGGAAGGGAGATGTTCCCCCCATTAGTCCACAAGACAGAGGCCACACAAGAGAAAAGAAGTTGGAATGAGGGATGCAATACTGCAACAGTGATTAATAGGATATCTACTGTTAAGGTAAGTTCTCTCACAACTGTACTACTATGTCTTTCCTTGGATCACTGTTTCAGTATTCCAATATTAATGGGTGTTTTCCAAAGCTAGAGGTTGTTAAGGCTAAACTGGGTTGTAGACAAGAATAAGTTTGGAGTCAATGCCTTTGAAAAAGGCTCTAAATGAGGAGACTGCTTTACCATCTTCAAACTTTTTTCCAGGGTGTGGGTTCTCCTCCACAAAAACTTCCAGATCTCTTTCTTCCTTACAAGCTTCCAAACTTCCACAGGAACAGCATCTATTCCTGGACACTTTCATACAGAACGGTTATACATCACTGTTTTTATGTCACCTCCTCCTGTCTTAATTGTAGGGCATTATCTTTAATCTTGACATATTTAAGTCTTCAATAAATATTTCCATTTGCGCTTTTTATTGATTTCCACATTTCTTTGCTTTATATAAATTTTCATAAAACTTCTGCAGCATATCCAATACCTCAACAGGATGTTTGGTTATTTTTCTTCTTATAGGCTCTCCAAGTTTGGCAACAACCCATTGTATTTTCTACTGTCTAAATTGCTGTGTGCTCTGGAATTATCAAAAAACAGTTGCTTAACAGCACTTTTTTCTAAAATAATGCATATTATTCAGGTACTCCCTTATTTTCTTTTTAGCACTCTGCAGCTATACCTCTTCTTGTTCTGTGAGATTCCCCTTATTCTGTAATGCTTTAACCTTTGTCAGCCCCTCTAAATAATTAGAAGTTATGTACTTACCATAACGTTCCATCTGAGTAGGTGGATTCATTTGTCTGCAACCTGTGGGTATGGATCCGATATCGGATCCGAACCGGCATGGTTTATCCAGCTATGGATCCGAGCTCCTAGCTCCTCCCCTCACCCATAATGCCCTGCTCTCCCTACATGACCTCAGATCGAGTTTGCCCTGCACCAACTACTCTAATAAAGGGTAACACATCCTATGCAGGAAACTAACAAGGCCAGGGGGATAGGAGGGCGGGATGGTTGCAGACAAATGAATCCACCTACTCAGATGGAACGTTATGGTAAGTACATAACTTCTAAATCTGAAGTAGGAGAATTCATTTGTCAGCAACCTGTGGGACAGAGTCCCCAGCTACCTGAATCTTGGGCGGCCATCATGGAAGGATATTCCGGAGCACCGCAAAGCCAAAGGATGCTCTACCTCTAGACGTGATGTCCAGCTTGTAATGAGAAATAAAGGTATGAGATGAAGCCCAAGTGGCTGCTGAACAAATGTCATCCAGAGGAACCCTAGACTTAAAGGCTGCTGAAGTAGAGACAGACCGAGTCGAATGAGCATGGACTCCCTCCGGTGCGGGCCTCTCAGAAGCTTGGTAAGCTAACAGAATACACTGAGAAATCCAGCGTGACAAGGAAACTTTGGAAATTGGCTTACCCAGATTGAATTTGGCAAAGGAAATGAACAATTGGTCGGATTGCCTATGACCAGCTGTCCTGTTAAGATAAAAATGAAGCTGCCTGTGAACATCCAAGGAATGCAGCTTGTATTCACCTTTGTTCTGATACTTAGGAAAGAAAACAGGGAGGTTGATGGACTGATTAATGTTCACTTCCGAAGCTACCTTAGGAAGAAAGGAGGGATTGATCCTGAGGCACACTCGGTCCGGATGGAAGACCAACTAAGGCGGTTTCATGGACAGGGCTTGAAGTTCAGAAACTCTCTTAGCTGAGGTAATGGCTACTAAAAATGCAGTCTTAAGAGACAAGAATTTTATATCTACTGTGGCCGCAGGCTCGAAGGGGGGGAGTGGTCAAGGCCTGAAGAACCAAAGAAAGATCCCACGGGGGAACCGTCTCTTTGACAGGGGGTCTAAGCAAAAAGGTGCCTTTTAGGAAGATTTTACATAACTTGGCAGACATAAGAGGCCCAGAGCCATGACCAACATGGTAATGAGAAATGGCTGCTAGCTGAACTTTGATCGTAGAACTACTAGCGCCATCATTAAATAGAGTAGTAAGGAAGTCTAGAACCAAAGGGCGGAGAACCGTGAAGGGATCTAGACCTTGCCGCTCCGCCCAAATGGAGAAACGCTTCCATTTACTGTGGTAAATTTTTCTGGTAGAGGGTTTATGAGCCGCTACCAGAATGGCCTTAACTGGGGACGAGATACCGGGAGTCCTGATTAGGAGTGGAACTGGAGCAGCCAAGCAGTCCGCTTCAGGTTGTCCAGGTTCGGAGTTGGTAGGTTCGATGGGTGTGATATCAGATCCGGAATGGGATCTAGAATCCAAGGTGGATTCACTGAATGAGACCTTAGGTAAGGGAACCAGATCTGTCGAGGCCAGAATGGGGCAATGAGGATCATTTTGCACCCCAACCGAGAGGCTTTCTGAAGCACCTGGAGCATCACAGGCAGAGGAGGGTATGCGTAAAGAAGACCGGGAGGCCAAGCATGCACCAGAGCGTCTCTCGAGGAATCCCCTGGAGGTGGGATTAGAGCGAAAAAACTGTCGCACTTGGCGTTTAAGGGAGAAGCAAAGAGATCGCAACAGGGAGTCCCCCACCGTGCGAAGATACGTTCCGCTACTTGAGCATTGAGAGACCACTCGTACGGGGAGAGAATGGTGCAACTGAGCTTGTCCGCAAGGATGTTGGACCAACCTGGAATATGCGTTGCGATGAGAAAGCCGTTGGTGGAGATCGCCCATTCCCACACTCTCATGGCTTCTCGACATAAAGGGTAAGACCTGGTTCCCCCCTGTTTGTTGATGTACCAGACCACCGACATGTTGTCTGACTGAATCGCAATTGTTCCCAGGGGAAGGAAGGCTTGAAGTGCTTGCAACGCCAAGAGCACCGCCCTCATTTCCAGAACATTGATATGCAGGGAGGTCTCTGAGTCGTTCCACGTGCCTTGGACCGTCCGGCCCGCAAAATGCCCCCCCCCACCCGAGGCGGGAAGCGTCCGTGGTCACTGTGGCGAGAGGGGGAGATGCACAAAAAGGGCGGCCTCTGTGGAGATCCGGGGAATGGAGCCACCACAAGAGAGACCGCTTGCAAGCCTTGCTGATTGCAATGGGGTGATGGCAGGGGGAGAGAGAGAAATGACCATTGCACCTGAAGTGTCCACTGAAGTACCCGCATGTTCAAGCGGGCGAGCGGAAGAAGAGAAATCGCTGCCGCCATAGACCCTAGTGCCCTCAGGACCAATTCCGCAGGAACCGAGCTGGAGTGGAGGATGGCCCGCACCTGGAGTCGCAGATTCCGAACTCTGTCGGTTGTGAGAAAGGCCCTTAACTTCCTCGTGTCTAACCTGGCTCCTATGAATTCTATTAACTGAGTAAGGACCAGGTTGGACTTTCCTACGTTTACCGTGATGCCTAGCCAGGGAGCTAGGCGAAGAAAAGAGTCTCTTGCCAAGGATAGTAGATGCCTTGTTGGGGCGGTGAGAAGCCAGTCGTCCAGGTACGGAAAGACCTGCACCCCCTGAAGCCTCAGGTGGACTGCAACCACTGCTAATACTTTGGTGAACACCCTGGGGGCTGTGGTGAGACCAAAGGGAAGGACCCTGAACTGGTAGTGACTGGCTCCCAGCCGGAAGCGAAGAAACCTCCTAGATCATCTGTCCATTAGTATGTGGTAGTACGCATCCTTGAGGTCTATAGAGCACATCCAGTGATTCTCTCCTAGAAGGGGGAGGATGGATTGTAGAGTGACCATCCGGAACTTCTCCTTGGGAACTGCCAGGTTTAATAGGGACAGGTCCAGAATGGGTCTTAGGTCCCCCGTCTTTTTTGGCACTAAAAAGAACCTGGAGTAGAACCCTGATCCGATCTGGTCTGGGGGGACGGTCTGGATGGCTCTTTTCCTCAGCAGATGGCCAATTTCTGCTGAAGCGGCCTCCCTCTGATCGGGTGTAACGTCGGGGAGGGATTTTAATTTTGGGATGTGAAGAAATGGGATTTTGTTGCCTCTGGATATAATCTGGAGAACCCAGCGGTCTGATGTTATGGAGTCCTATGCCGCTAGGTGCTCCGAAAAACGTCCCCCGACTGCCTCCAGAGTGGAGCAGTCGGGCAACCCCTCAGGGTTGCTGCGTGGGCCGTTCAGAGAAAGGTTCTCTGGACCCAAAATTCCTAGGAGCCCCTCTGCCCCTAGGGTGGCGTCCTCCCTGTCCTCCTCTGCCGCGGAAGGACTGGTTGTCCGGAGCGGGTTGGGATTGCTGCGACTTCCGGAACCACATCTTCTTCTGGCCCTTTTGGTTCCTAGAGTAGGTCCTCTGGGGCACAGAGAAGCGGACTCCGACGGCAGACAGCATCTTCCCGTCCTTCTCGCTCTGGACCAAGGTGTCGCGAACCGTCTTGCCAAAAAGGGCAGAACCGTCAAAGGGGGCGTTCGCGAATGACGCCTTGAAGGGCTCTGTGAAATCGCAATGGCGGAGCCAGGCCTGGTGTCTTGTGACTAGGCCCACTCCTGCAGCTCTAGCGGCTCCCTCGGTAGCATGGGAAAGTAACCGCATAGAGGTATTGGTCATGGAATGAAGAGTGGCCATACGGGTGGAGTGCAAGAGTTTGTCCTCCTCTGACATGGACTCTGGGGGGGGATGCAGCATATTCTTTGATAAGATCGCGCTGCATCCTAATGACATGTGCCAAATAGTTGAGCGCCCTCACTGAGAAGGTCGCTGAACTAAACATTCGGTTCCCCAAGCGGTCCATCATCCGAGACTCCTTGCTCGGGGGATGGACTGAGGGACTCTCCTGAGTGAGTTCCCTCTTAG
Source organism: Protopterus annectens (assembly GCF_019279795.1). NCBI lineage: Eukaryota > Metazoa > Chordata > Ceratodontiformes > Protopteridae > Protopterus > Protopterus annectens. The sequence goes on along the minus strand of NC_056741.1, from coordinate 770,346,373 downwards.
TGGCTGCTGCCAACAACATGGCATCTAAAGGGGGTCCCTTGCTCCAGTGGACACGGTCAGCAGGGGGGCTAAGAATCCTGTCCGGCCTCTTGGGGATTAGCTCCACGGTGTCCGGTTCCTTCCACGCCCTGGTGGTAATAAGGTCCACCAGGGGGTCGGCAGGAGGGGACACCCAAGAGGTAGATGGGCCCGCTTCAAATGCCTCCAAGAACACGGACTCGTCCGAGGAAGACATTGGGGCAGACCACCCACCTCTTATGAGTAACATTTCCATGATGTCTCCCCAAAGGAGACATCCTCAGGGGGTGATCTTGGGGAGCCTTCCCCTTCCTCCAATTCCGTGTCTTCAGTTAAAGACTTGGGGGAGTCTATGTGCCTCCTCTTACACGTGTGCTTGCAAGGTGCTTCCTCGGGGGGGGGGGCTGTCCGAGGAGCCCTCGCCAGCAGTGTCCAGTTCCAAAGGAACTGCTTGGGGCAGTAAAACGGGCTGTCCCAGTGGCCGGGTGACGGAAGCCTGACCCAGAGCAGATGGAGCGTGGGACGGAGCCGAAGCAAGGGCCGGGGGTCCGGATGCCCTCAACAGAGCCCTCTCCACTACATCAAAAGCCGAGGGGGTGCCAGCCTCGACCAAAGGATCCGAAAGTCGGCTCCCCCCTCGGATCCGAGTGGATCGGAGCGCGCGAGCCTCGGATCCGAGGGACCAGTGCGCTCTGACACGGACGGCGCCGAAGGCACACTGAGTCCCTCGGATCCGAAGCGCGGGCCAAGGCTCCGAGAGGTCGGATCCGACAAACTCGAGGGCAGGGTCGGATCCGAAGTACCCAGTACTGTCGGCGCCGACCCACCCCCGGCTCTGAAGATGCCCGGCTCCGAGCCCGGGTCGGAGAAGGAGCTATGGGCTTGAAAAATGGGGTCGAGCTCCCCCCCCCCCGGGGGGGGGGCAGGAGCACTCCCATCTGCATCTGGGCCTGGATGAACCTTCGCATCATCCGGTCCAGATCAGCGTCGGAGAGGCTGTAGGTAGACCTCGATGAGGCTACCAAGGTAGGCCTTGAGTGCCGCCTCGATAGCCTCGAAGGAGGTCGGGTCTCCTCCTCCTCAGGCCCCGGTGAAAAACATGGGGACCGGAGCCGAGGAGGAGGAGAGCCAGCAGCCAGAGAGGCCGGAGGAGAAGCCCGCTTAGCCAGTGGGGCCGGGACGGAGGTCTCGACCCGTCGCTTGTGGTGCTTCTCTCTCCGGTACTTCTTCCTGGCTTCCCTCTCCTCCGAACCCGTAGAGGGAGTCTGAATCCTGGGAGGAGGAGGGGGAGCAGGCAAGGCAGTAACCGCAGAAGCAGTCACTACCGATGGGGCGGGGGCCGAAGCCGAGTCCGGGGGTAAGAAACCCGCCAAGACCAGCTTCGACCTCCGCTCCTTCAATGCCCTGGGGTTGAACCCTGCACAGATTGAACACCCAGAAGTGAGGTGTTCAACCCCAAGGCATCGAACGCACCGAGTGTGGCCATCAGCAGGGGATAGCTTATGGCCACACTCGGAGCATTTTGAGAAGATTGCCTTTGGGGCCTCAGACATACTAACTTTTTTTTTTTTTTTTTTTTTTAAGAAAAAAAATTAAACACACACACCGAAGGCCCCAAAGAAAAACACACACTCACACTAGCTACGCGCCAGAGAGGGGAGGGTACACAAAAATAAGTTAACTTAACCCAAAAATACTATAAATAGGAAGGGAACCTAACACTTTCACACAGTTAAAGTATTTTTAAACAGAAATAACCCTTATAAAATACTGAAAAAACCACTTAGCTTGTGGAGCTCGAAATCTAGGCTGTCACCATGAACGCGGCAAACTAGATCTGAGGTCATGTAGGGAGAGAGCAGGGCATTATGGGTGAGGGGAGGAGCTAGGAGCTCGGATCCATAGCTGGATAAAACCATGCCGGTTCGGATCCGATATCGGATCCATACCCACAGGTTGCTGACAAATGAATTCTCCTACTTCAGATATCTTGTTACTTCTTAACCATATGTCTTTGTTTTATTTCTACCCTAGTTTTACACCCCAGTTTCATTTTATCCCACTCACTAACTATAACTTCTGAAGAACTTTCTATCTTCCCTAATAATGCCAGAATAATTTCTACTATCCATTCCTAAAATATCTCTCTTTTAACAGGTGGAAGGGGAAGCACCAGTGTCTCATTTTTACTTCATTACCCTATCATACCGTGGTGGTATGGCGGTAGCTTTACCTCACAGCAACAGGTTCTCCAATTCGATTTTCAACTTGGCTTGGGAGGGCCTTCTGTGTGGAGTCTGCATGTCCTCCCCGCGGTTGGGTAGCGTTCAAAAGATATGCGTGCGTAAATGGGTGTGCCTTCGTTGAAGGTTTGGCGTCAAGCTGGCACCTCGGCGTTTCGTAAAAATCTACTGCCAATCATTAGCGGACCGGAGATCCACTGTAGCAACCCCTTACCGGGAAAAAGCCGAAAGACAAACAACCACCACCATCCATTTTTATCTTAGTTATTATTGGCACATGATCTGAACTGTATATCAAAGCTCTCAATTAAAAGCAAGTATCTATCCCATCTAACCCAGTTATTATATCTTGGGGAATAACATGTAAATTCTCGGAGTCCCAACTACTGAATTCACATCTTCCATACAGAACATTTTCAGATTTTTACTTCATTACCCTACATTATTATCTTAGTTATTAATGGCACATGATCTGAAATAGTTATTGGATGTACATCAAAGCTCTCAATTAAAAGCACATCTTTCGGTCTCATCTAACCCAGTTATTATACCTTGGGGAATAATATGTAAATTCTCCGAGTCCCAACTACTGAATTCATATCTTCCATACAAAACATTTTCAGAAATGTCTTCAGAAATCTACCCTTTTTTTAAAATCTTCCCTTCTAGCCCCCCCCCCCCCCATTACATACTCACTGTTGCAAATCAAATTCCAATTCCCACCTATAAGTAATGTTTCATGCTGAAAACTGATTCTTGGGTCCTCATTTTTCTTGAGACACCAGAAGGAAAATGTCTTACACTTTGAGATGCAAGATTTTCTGGAGGAAGGTTTCTGGCCTATGGTGCACCTGGAGCACATCCTCTGAAACTTGGTGTCTAAAATGGATCAAAATGCTATCACCAAAAGAGTTGGGTTGAGTGTGTGCAGGTTAGGGTGTATCAATTTTCTCTTTCTGGTAAGTTCACTTTGTAGGGTAGTGTGTAGTGATGGCTTTGGCTAAGTGGAGAAATGGGGGATCTGATGGTGCCTGTGCCAGAAGAGAGTCACTAGCAAGATTTTTACTTTGTCCTTTTGTATTTTCAAGTAGAATCTTTGGGATTAGGATGAAAGGGGCATAGAGAAAATCTCCCCTCAGTAGAAGGACAGGGCATCCATTTTCCAGGCCTAGAGATATGGGGGTCCCGGAGAAGAACTGCTTGAGCTGTCTGCTCTGGGAGGAGTCAAACAGGTTTGATTTGCAGACTATGGCAAGAAGACCTCTCTGTTCAACATCCATTTGTGAGGGTCTTCCATGGACCTGTCTAGGGAGTCTGCAAGAAAACTGTTTTCTGACAGAATGTAAACAGCCTGCAGGGACAGGTGTGCTTTTATAGAACTAGTCTTTATAGTTGGTAGGACTTTATCTCCCCATTTGCTGATCTGCCAACACAACAGTGATGTTGTCTATGAAAATCCTGAGGGGTCCTGGATTCTAGGTATAAGATAACATTTGAAGGATTTGAATGAGGGCCTTCATTTCCCTCACACTGATGTGTGCCCTCATCTCTTTGGAGGACCACTGGCCTTGAATTTTGCTGGGACCCATGTACACAACCCAAGCCATATCTGAAGCATCTGTAAGGAGATCCTGGGTGGGTAGTCAGATAAGTAATCCTGGACTGAGATGGATTTCAGCGATCCACCACTGCAACTCTGTTTTTAGAGAGGGCAAGATAGGAATTTGGAAGTCCAGTGGGTAACAGTGTTGAGACCAAAGGGAATTCAAGTACCACTAGATTTTTCCCCATGTGTAGTCTTGCAAACAGCACCATGGGTACTGTGGCTGCCACATAACCCACACCTCTTAGGATTTCTCTTGCTGAGGACAAGTCTAGGGGAAGCAAGGAGTGGAAAGCAGCTTGTCAGGGATAGGACTCTTCTGAAAAGAAAGATGTTCATCCAGAGGATATGCAGTCTACAACCTAAGACCACCAGGTCCTGGGAAGAGGTCAGATAGGACCTCTGGAGGTTGAGAGCAAAACCCAGCCTTTCCAGAAGAGACACTGTGAAGCTGAGGTGCAGCTTTAGAGTGTACTGGGAGGAGGCCTGGATAAGAAGATTGAATAGTTAGGAAAATGTATGTATTACCTGGGTTCTGTAAAAAGATATGACTGAGGCAAGGCACTTTGTAAATACCCCAGGAGCAGCAGGTTCGGGCCTTGTAGTCATTTACCCAGGAGGAGCTGCAAAAGTGCCTTACCTACTGTAAATTGATGGCCGACTTCAATGTGGATGCAGAAGGATCCCTGTCATTCACTGAATAATTTCCCTTCAACTTTTTCTCTTTGTGTTTCCTGGACAAGGTACCAGGCCAATTTGAGATATAAGAGGAGGAGGAAGGAGCCAGGTTCATGGACTCCAGTGGGCTGGAAGGACTTTGGCATGGTTCTTAAGGGTCTTAGATCGAAACCTAGCACAATCTTGATAACTAGAATTGTCATGCTGAGGCCTCACATAAAACAGACACAAAAAGACTGAAAGTTATTACATGGGATTTGTTTCCCATGCTTCAAGCAGGTATTGACCTTTTTAAACATTAATCAGAAGAAAATTTCCACCATAGGATACTTACTTGAAACCAGGTTGTAAAACTCTGGAGAAAATGAGCCAACTAACGGACTGCAAGTGTCTGATAAAATGTAGCCGCTTATTAGACTGGATGACTACAAAGAACTGAAGATGACCCAGATGGATGCCACTCTCATTCCTTCAAGTCCTGACTCTGGAAATCGGGCTGGTTGTGAGCTTCTGCGTGTGAAGAACCACCAAGAATCAGTACTGCAACACTGATAAAGATGAACATCTGAAAGTGTGAAGAAAAAACAGAGAACCTGCACAATTTCCTGGAGTTGGGGTGAATAGAGATTGTTAGGTAGGCATCCTTCAAGTCTATGGATACTAGAAAAGCTTATGGAAGCATAAAAGGAAGCAGAATTTGCAAGGAAAGCATCCTGAATGATGGCACTTTCAAAAAGGTGTTGAAGTCAGTGAGACAAGTCCAATATGGGCTTCGAAGTACCCTCCCTCCTGGGTACCAGGAAGAGTCTTGAATTAAAAATCTTTTCCTAAACCTAGAAGTTTTACAGGTTCTGTAGCCCCCTGGCAGAAAAGATCCCAGATGAGTGATGATATGAGGTAAGCCTGGTGGAAGATAGGGGGATAGATTCCCCTCAAAGACATTTTGTAGCCATGTTGGATGAAGAATAAGACCCCATTTGTCTGAAGTGATGTAGTCCCAAATTGGAAGGGACAGAATGAGTTCTTTGGACAAGGGGGGTTTGAACGGGGAGGGAAGGAGAGGCAGGAGGCAAAGGACAGTCAGTCAGAGGTAGGGTTATCCAGAGAAAAGGATTTTGCAGACTTAGCTTCTTTGGTAGGATTCTCCTTAAATCTTTTTTGGGCTGCTTTCTACCCTTCTGGGTGGGATGGGTAGGGGCTTTTGCTCTTGAGTCTCACAGGGGATAACTGGCTAGGCTTAAAATGGCTCACAAGGGCATTTAGCTTAGTACTAATCTATGAACCTATGAACTATGGGCAAAGGAAGTAGGCTTGGAAAGATGTTACCTTTGATATCTAGGGGCTGATGTGAGAAAAATCTGACTGAAATCCTGCATTACATTTCCTTTTTCTTGCAAACTTTTGAAAAGTTCTGCTGCAGCAGGGCCAAACAAAAGGTTATTGGGGGGGGGGGGGGCAGAGGGACAGAAGGTGAAGCCAAGCAAATCTGCCAATAACATAGCCAGTGGCAGCAGCTATGGAGGAAGTCTCAGAAGCATCATACCTGCATTTAATTACTTGTGTAGCCTGATTAAGCAGTGACAGACTGTCTTGGGCTCTTAGCTTTCTAAATTAATCATAGATTTATTCTTCTCTAGAATGGACAAAAGGTATTTTGCTATCAGAGTTTGATAATTAAGAGCCTTAAATGCTTAGGTGGCAGACCAAATCGGTCCATGGCCCTACTATCTCTATCTGATAGCAACACATTAGCTGCATGTAAAAGCTTAGTTGGCTTATCAGTGGAGACAGAAAAAACAAAAAATAAAAAACAGAAGGGTTGCTCCAGGGTTTTTGCTAAGAAACTTCGTGTCCTCGGGGACCTTTATCAAACCTATTAGGCTTTTTGAGAGCTGGAGGCTAAAAATCGTGGAAGAAATGGAAGCAAAAGCATCCAAGAATGCTTCAATTATATCATCTGAAGCAAGTTGCCCAGAAGAATGAATCTGAGATGAGTATACAGAATAATCCTCATCTCAATCAGATTCCTCCTCTTCCTCAGACAGGATTCATGTTGTCTCTTTGGTGGGAAGGGGGGGGGCTTGTGAAGAAGTGGAGTGGAAGGATGGAGGCTTTAGAGACAAAATAGCTTACTATAGGGCCTTGTGAGAATTCAAGCTATTCTTTTTCCTGAGATGGCCAAGTGGGAGAAACCCATTTCATTTTTTTGCATCTTTTTATTAAGCAGGACCTCTGCCCTAACAATGTATGGTGCGTCAGAACCCTGACAAACCTTAAAGTGGCTGGTACTTCTTCCTTAACAATGATTTGAGGTATGCCCTCTGGTTCCTCTGAGATCACCAATCCAGGTTTCCTCTTCTCTATCATCATGGTAGGCTTAGTCTTAGCGAACAGATGAGCAGCAGTTACCATAATGGTTTCTGTCGGGGTTACAGTAGTGGGCAATTAAGTTGCTTGATGTACCATGGATTACTGTTGTACCTCAACAGGAACATCCAAATCAGACTGGGCAGATGACGATTCAGGCCTTGTTTTCTTGATCTTCTTTTTGGGTGCGAATGAGATGTCTAAGGCTACATCATCTTGCCTTATGTGAAGTGCTTCAGGTGATGGGTCCCCAAGTAAATACTTAAGGAGGAAAGTCTGGTTTGAAGGGTTTTTGGAATGAACGATTGGCAGACTGAACATTCTTTGTAATCACGCTCAGCCCCTAAACAAAACAGACACTGACATAATAAATGTCTTCCATAATAAGCAATAAAACACATGGTTCCCCAACAGGGTATTACATGAATAAGTCTAGGGAATGGTAGCTACAACAGCAATGTGGTGTTCAGAACAGTAATGAAGATCCTGCATTAAGCATGGCAGCAAGATAGTCTGAGGAAGTTGCGCTCATACGTCCCACAAGCTGAGGTCACATACAGGATGGATGGTGCATCAGGAAGATTTTGGCTTATGTACGTCAGCTGGACATCAGGTTACCTCAGGGACGACAACCCATTGGCACTGGAATACTACAACAGTGATCCAAGGAAGGACATCCTGTTGTTCTATTAACATTTTTAAAGAATTACAGTTATATTTAAAAACTGCCTATGATATAAGGCTTATGCCCCATAAGATTTTGGCTTTATCCCTGAATCTTGAGCAAATACATTGAGAACTATGCATGCAGCTCAGTCACTGGGTACAGCTACTGCTGATTATTCACTTTATGATAAGGAGACACAAGAGAAGTGTTAGGCACTTGTACCCAGTACAAGTGACACATGCAAAACTGTAGGTTCCCTCATGTTCCAACATGCAAACAGAGGCAGCAGTTACTAGGTTTAATCATATTCCAGCAAACAAATAGATGTATCAGTTACTTCAAACTCAAGACTACTGAAAACAATGGTACTAAGAGACAAGGGATTAAAAAAATGGGTCAAACTTGGCTATAGTGCCATTTTAAATGTAGAATGATTTTATTTGCACACAGGCAAGTTGCACAAAAGATTAGGTGGTGTGAGTCTGATAACCTGGCAAAGCTCCCCTCTGGCAAGTTCAAATATGGTATTAACATGAACTGTCAAATTCTCCAACACTATTATAATGTTTCACACATTTTTATGAACATGACTTGGATGACAGTTAAGGTTTCATGTCAGCAGATATGCCGCAGAGATGCTGAATACTGGAAACCTACGCCATTTATAACTGGAACCACTGTTGCCACAATTATGCACATTTCTGGGGACATTTCTTTTAATCATTCCAATTAAAAACAGAGATTCCGATTCTGGATTACTGGTTTACTAATTCAATACTCTCAACACAAAGCTTTTCTCACCTCATGACAGAGAATTTTCTGCCTATACTGAAATTCCTCCAATTTTGCACCAATGCACTTTTCTACACAAATGTGTGTAGAAAGGGGAGACATTTAACCCATCCCATGATCTAGAAAAAGAAAACATATGGCCTGCCATAAAACTAATGAAAGCATGATATACATTATAGCCCCTATTTTGGGTTAAAAACTTTCATATCTAAAATATGCACATTGTAATGAGAAAATACTGCAGATGGACTAAGAAATACAAATCTAGATTCTAATGAAAGGGCAAGAAAGAAACATCTAAATACATATTCAGAATTTTTAGTTCCAGTTCAGTTCATAGGTAAATGCCATAAATCTATTACAAACCCTGGCAAGAGAGAAATTATAAATTCCAACGGGATGAGTAAGAAACATTGGAAAAATCTGGAATTCACTACCAGAAAACATTACAACTGTTACATCACTAGCCCAGTTTAAAACAGTGCTAAAAACCCACTTATTCAATAAATGGCTGTGTCCTTGCTCTGCTCCAGACTAACCTCTCCCTCTGACTTTGCTACTACCCTAGCTTCACTTACTGACTAAACCATCTCCCTCTGTTTATTCTATTACCTGTGCCTCTTTGCGCACTAGCATTACACAATACTTTACCACTGTATAGCTGATGACATATTACGACTACACATTTTAATTCCTTTGTAAACTATATTTAATAATCGTGTAATGTCATATTGGTCTCTATTCATTTACGCAAAAATGTATAATACTGTAATCTAGCTCTACTTATTGTTTAATCTTGTGATTCTCACTGATTTGGTTAAAATTTATTGTGTATTATCTAAACTTAATAAGCCATTAATTAGCCTTTATGTATAGCTGCTTGTCCAAACTGTGTCTAAGCTAGTATTTTAATTTAATTTCTTTGTCCTATGTCTACTACTGATGTATTGTATTTCGAATGTTCACTGTGGAGCTTTTCTCCCTGGGCTTCCGCTGAAAAAGGATGTGTCCAGTCGGACTTTCCCAGTACACAAATGTAAAATAAAATAAAGAAGTCATCCTGACTATGGTACACCACTGCAGTACCCATTTTATATGCAATGTCATGGAATCTAAAGTCAGAGGGAATATGCAAGCCAATGTCTAGTCCATCCATCTTGACCTGTGGGTTACCAGATCTCACTCAGATCTTTAGCCCCGAAGCTCTGCATCCTCTACTCCTAATACTCCACCATATCTGAAACTCCTCAGATCTCATTTGCTGTCTTAGTATCCAGATGAGGTCTCGAGCTTCTTCAGTGTGACAAGTGCAATTTCTCTTGGTTGTGCCTAGTCTACTTTTGTCACTGTAAGGAGTTAGGATTTTGAATAAGTGTTTTTTTTTTCTACTCTACTTCTTCTAACCTTACTTCTAGTAGTTTCTGAGAAATGGCTTTGGCACCTTTAAGAAAAGGCCAACATCTTTTTTTATAAATGTTAATTACAAATATTACTACAGATTGTTACATTACCAGCGAGAGTTACAGTTGTGTACTTTAGAGCGGACATATTTTCTTGTTAGTAGTTGTGCTTAGAAGAGCGGTGTTTTTTGTCCGTTTACCTAAAGGATATTATGGGAAAAACAAACTTTGGATTTTACAAAGTGTGTTGGGTGTGGATATAAGCTGCCCCTTCCCTCACCTTGGCTTGGCGTGGTATTGCTAGGCGTACACAGTCTTTGGGCTGAGCTCTCTTGCTTACAGGAGGGTAAAACTGGTTCTGAAGTATCCCCTCCCGCGTGATGCCAACTCTTCTACTGTTTCTTTCACCCCTTGTCCAGGTAAAAGTCTGGTTAAAAAGATTGAAAAATACAGAGAGAGAAAGAAAGAAAGAGAAGGTTTCTGAAGACAAAAGCAAAACTAAAGACAGAGAAAGGAGTGCAAACGCTCCTTGGCTTTCACGGAACGGCAGCTGGAGCCAAAGATCCACAGGTCTTTGGCTCCTCTGGCTTCAGCTCAAAGTAGATCTTTGGCATCCCTTCAGTTGTTGCCTTGGCTCCAGAATTGGGAATTATTTAATTCACTAATATTAAGTATACCTAGCTTCTGCCTTACTGCAGCCCCTGCTTCTTCTTCGGCAAGACTTCATTCCCTAATCTTGTCCATTACTCCTGCTGAGTTTTCACCAGAAATGTCCTCCACCTGGATCTGAGTCTCTCCCTTTCAGATCCGTGGCTCATAGAGGTCTACCTATAAAAGTACAGTTTTGTACCTACCATAAATGTAGATGTTCGAGGATCCACATTGCTGCAGTCATAACCTGTGGGTAGTCCGCTGTCCTCGGTCGGCCCGAATACCAAAGAGTTAGGCTGGCGTCGGTCATGGTCGCCCAGAGCTGACGTCAGTACGTAGTAGTACTTAAGCGCATGACCGACGCCATATCCTCAGTCTTTCTTGACCCAGATGTCAGAAGGCCTAAAAAAGGAAAGGCCAGAGCCAAAATAGAAAATACCCAACAACCACCAGTGAGAAAATAATAATAATTATCCCAAAGGAAAGGCAGCAACCCCAAACTATAGAGGGGAAGGAGGGAGGGAAAATAGGACTGCAGCAATGTGGATCCTCGAACATCTACATTTATGGTAGGTACAAAACTGTACTATGTTCTTCGTCTCACATTGCTGCAGTCATAACCTGTGGGTAGAATCCCAAAGCAAAGGAAAAGGGAGGCTGGCAAACTAAAAAGCATTAGGAGCTGCTAACATGCCCTGTAAAACTGCAGTGGCAAACCCAGCCCTAGACTTGGAATAAAGAGGGAGATGGTAATGCTTAGTAAAAGTGTGTACTGAACTCCAAGTAGCTGCCTCCAAAATATCCTTAGTAGCTACCCCCCTCAAAAAGGCAGTAGATGTGGCAGGAGCCCTAGTGGAATGAGGTCTGATTCCAGCAGGAACATTCTTCCCATGATGAGAATAACAAAAAGCAATACAATGACCAATCCACTTAGAAATAGTTTGCTTTGAAACAGCTTTCCCTTGTGACCCCAAAGCAAAAGAAATAAATAACTGTTGAGTCTGCCTGAACTCTTTAGTTCTGCTCAAATAATAGTGTAGCTGCCTGTGAATGTCCAAAGAATGCAAGACTTTTTCCCCCTTATTTTGGGGATCAGCATAAAAAGTAGGCAAATGAATAGACTGGTTCAAGGCCACATTAGAAATCACTTTAGGCATAAAAGTAGGGTTAGTACGCAAAGACACCCTATCCTTATGGAATATCAGAAAGGGTTCAACTGCCCTGAGTGCCTGCAATTCAGATACCCTCCTAGCAGAAGTAATGGCCAACAAAAAAGCAGTCTTCCAAGACAAAAACTTCAACTCAGACGTAGCTGCAGGTTCAAAAGGAGGTAAAGTAAGCTTTTTCAACACAAAATTGAGATCCCAGGAAGGAGTAGGAGCTCTACGTGGGGGTCTTATATTTTTTGCCCCTCTAAGAAATTGCTTAAACAAAGGGTGAGAAAATAAAGGAGGGTCACAATCATAGTGAGCAGAAATGGCTGCAGCATGAACCTTCACAGAGGAAAATGACAAACCCTTGTCTAGTAACTCAGTAAGGTACTGTAGCGTAAAACTCAAATTAGGTACTGAGACATCAAAGCCCTTTGCTGTGCTCCAAAGAAAAAATCTCCTCCATTTATCAGCATAAACTTTTCTAGTACTAGGCCGCCTGGCTTCCAAAATGACATCTAAAACCTGTTGAGGAAGCTGAGACCCCACAGGCTCTAAAACAGAATACGCCAGGCTGTTAGATGCAGGGACTGCACCCTGACATTGAGAAAATGATTGCTTGACTGGGACAACAAGTGAGGAATCTGTGGCAAAGGCCAAGGAGGCTCCTGAATTAAACTCCTCAGCAGAGGATACCAGTGCTGACGTGGCCAATCTGGTGCTATTAGAATCATGCAAGGCTTGTCCCGCCTGACTTTCAAGAGTACCTTGGGAAGGAGAGGCAGAGGAGGAAAGCATAGATGTGAAGGTTGTTCCAACTGAAAGATAGAGCATCCACTTTCCAAGCTTTTGGGTGAAACATCTTTGTGCAAAATTTTGGCAGTTGGAAATTTAGTGGAGAAGCGAACAGATCTATGTCTGGAGTTCCCCAAGCCACTGTCAACTGTTGGAATACCTGAGGATCCAATTTCCACTCGTGGGGATCCACAATTTGTCTGCTCAATACATCTGCTAGGGAGTTCTGTGCTCCTGGCAGAAACCGTGCTTGAAGATTGATGTGCAAACTCAGAGCAGTCTCCCACAATATCATTGCTTGTCTGCAAAGAGGGTAAGAATGGGTTCCCCCCTGCTTGTTGATGTACCACATGACGGTTGTGTTGTCTGTTCGAATCAACACCTGTCCTGGCTGAAGTAGGTCCTTGAAGGCCATCAGGGCAAATTGGACTGCTAACATCTCCTTCATGTTGATATGCAAATGTAGTAGTCTGGGAGGCCACGTGTCTTGAATCCATTTCCCATTGAAGTGTGCTCCCCAAACCAAGTCCGAGGCATCCGTCGTTATGATCTGACTCGCCTCTTGTCGGGTCACAGAGAGTCCCTTGTTTAGGTGACATTCCTGAGCCCACCACAAGAATTCCTTCTGGATGCAAGGTATTATCCGAATGACAGTGTCCAAATCGTGGCAGTGTTGAGTCCATACACTTTTGAGATACCATTGTAGCTTCCTCATATGCAGTTTGGCATTGGGAAGTACTAGAATACAAGATGCCATGAACCCCAAGGCTTGAAGGACTGTCCTTGTAGTCAGCCTGGACAGTACTGATAACTGCTGGAAGTATAGATGAAGAGTTCTTTGTTTGTCCGGGGTCAGAAATGCCATCTGAGAAGCTGTATTCAGTCTCACACCCAGAAAGCACCTGTCCTGAGAGGGCACTAGACTGGACTTTATTTCGTTCACAGAATACCCTAGGCACCTTAAAACTGCCATTACATACTGTAAATGTTGAAGTAGCTTGTCTTTGTCTTGAGCAAGAATCAGGCAATCGTCCAGATAAGGATAAATTTGTATTCCCCTCTGTCTGAAGAAAGCAATTACAGGAGCCAGAACTTTTGTGAACACCCTGGGCGCAGTAGATAAACCAAAGGGCAATGCAGAGAACTGATAATGAGAAGTACCAGCCCGAAATCGCAGGAATCTCCTGCAGCTGGGCCTGATAGGAATGTGAAGATAGGCCTCTGAGATCCAGGGTTACCATCCAGTGATCTTTGCCTAGCATAGGTAGAAGTTGTTGTAATGTTAACATCTTGAACTTTGGAATGTCTAGGTAGGTATTGAGAATGGACAAATCCAGAATTGGCCTCCAAGTGTTTCCTTTCTTTGGCACTAGGAAAAGATGGGAATAAAACCCTTGGCCTACTTCTGACGGGGGTACCACCTGGATGGCCCCCATCTGCAAAAGCAAAGAAATTTGCTCCTGAGCCTCCAGCCTTTGCTGAGGAGGCACATCCAGCATGCCTTTGAAAGGAGGAAAAGTGTGAAAATAAAACTTGAAACCTTGATTTATTATTTCCAACACCCATTTGTCCTGGGTGACCAAATGCCAGTTTTGTTTGAAAAGTGCCAACTTTCCTCCTAGAGGAGCTGCCAGAAAAGAAGGATCTGGCAGCTGAAGATACAGGTCATTGGGTCTGTTTACGAAAAGGCTGACCCCTGCCCTCACCAGAAGACTGTGCAGGAGAACTCCAAGTCCTAGGTCTGAAAGAACCCTGAGCGTGAGCCCTGCCTCTACCACGTCTAGACCTGCCTTTAGACTGATAATCCGAAGAAGGGTAGGACCATCCTCTAGCCGGCCAATTCCTGCTAAACTTAGGGGGCTGCACCTGCAAAAACTCCTTGACCGTCTGCATAGACTTAGCCTTATCTTCCATCTTTTTCAAAACTGACTCCACAGGAGAACCAAAAAGAACTTCTGATTGAAGAGGAGCATCCAAAATCCGAGCTTTAACATGCTCTGACAAATTTTGATCCTTAAGCCAGGCATGTCTACGAATAACTGAACCTGTAGCAGCCACCCAGGATGAAGCCTGAAGAGCATCGAAACCACACTGCAAGGAATGTTTTCCAACTTGATCTGATGCATGAACCAACTCCTGCAATTCCTTACACTCTATACCCTCAGATAAAGCATCCACCTTAGATTTCAATTGGCCTAACAAAAAGTTCTGATACTTCAGCATATGAAACTGGCAATTTAAAGCCCTCATAGCTAACGTAGAGGAGGTGTACACTTTTTTCCCCCACCTATCCAACGCTCTAGAATCTTTATCCAAAGGAACTGGATTCTTAACCACAGAAGCCCTGACACCCTTGGGCCCCTGAATAATAGTTTCCGGGTCAGCTCTAGGACTCTTGTACAAATATTTATGTGCTTCTGGAACTCTGTAATATCTGTCTGGCTTGACAGGGGCAGGGGGTAAAGAATCAGGATTAAGGGAAGCTTCAGAAAAAAAATTTGAACAACATCTAAGACAGGGGGAATAGCCGAGGGCCTATGTTGTGGCAAAAACAGAAATTCCCTAAGCCTTTTTCGAGAATCTGAAAAATCCTGACCTTCCCACTTGAAATGCTTCCTCATGGAATGCAAAGTTTCAGAAAAGGAAAAATCCTCTGGAGGAGAAGCAGAAGGACAGGAATCCTCTGCATCCGAATCTGAATAGGGAGGGAAATCCTGAATATCTTCAGCTGAGGACTCAGAGTAGTCTGAAGAATGCTCCATTCCCTCTAAATCTGCCTCCACCCTAGGCCTCTTCTCTGGGGGGGGGGGGCATAGAGCCCCTGATCAAAGTAATCAAGTCCTCTGCCATTTTTAACATATGTTTTTTAGGAACAGAGGCTGAAGAGCTAGGACTATGGCCACGACCAGTAAGACAAGGTTTAGCCTTAGCATGGCCTTTAGCCACTGAGGTAGAAGGCCTAATAACCTTTTGTAAGGATGGAACTACAGATACCTGAGAAGCACCCTCGGCCTGGCCTAACTCCTGAGAAGCCAACTCCTCAAAAGTAAAGGTTCCCCCTGGGATTCAGCCGAGGCCTTGGTCGGATCCACCGGTTCAACCGGAGGTTCCATAGAACCGGCGTCCGCAACGGACGACTCATCCGGTTTAGACCTCAAAGATTTATCTTTACGTTTTTTTAGCAGTAGCGGGCGTCGGAGGATCCGACGGCATGTTATAGTTACACCGCTTACCGAAAACAAGCCTGGCACAGTCTAATCTTCGTTTAATGGTGCACTTATTAAATCTAGCACAAAAGCGACACCTGACTACGTCGTGTTCAGGCCCCAAGCAAGGAATACAGAGAGAATGATAGTCCCTATGAGGTATCTGTTTCCCACAAGAAATACAATTATTAACCTTTTCTGACATCCGGATAACTGAGGCAAGAAAAGACAAAAATTTCCCCAACGGGGTACTTAGTCCAACTTGGTCTTCGGTCTGAAACTCGATAATTGAAAATTTCAGAACGCCGAACGGCACTTGCAAACGCTGCTTCTGCTTCGGACCACACGGCAAGAAAGACTGAGGATATGGCGTCGGTCATGCGCTTAAGTACTACTACGTACTGACGTCAGCTCTGGGCGACCATGACCGACGCCAGCCTAACTCTTTGGTATTCGGGCCGACCGAGGACAGCGGACTACCCACAGGTTATGACTGCAGCAATGTGAGACGAAGAACATCCCTCAAAGCCAGCATCCATGGCTTCTTTTAGGTCTACAATATCAGCCCAAAGTTTTAAGGGATCCAATTTGAAGCGGCTGATGTACACCTTCTTATAAGCCAATATTGACTTTGGGATCATTCCGTTTGCTTTGACTCAGAGGCCAGAGGGTTGTTTGCCCTCAGCCCCATCCTTCTTTGTTCCTCCCTTGGCCCATTCTTTGGTGCCAGGGTCTACAGGTCCAATTGCTCTCTTGCCTTCTCCCATGTTGGTGTAGACAGCTTGGCTGCCTCAGCCACTGACTCTCTCCTTCATGTTCTTGACTCTGGCTCCCTCGAAGCCCAGCGCATCTCAGAACTGAAGTCTCAAGGCCATTGCCCTAGAGTTGAGAATAGCATCTCAGATCTTTGGAACTGTTCCTTCCCTTGGGTACTTCAGTCTTAAGACACTCTGGCACCAGACACCAGTCTCTCTTGGATTTGAGGACCCAAGGGGAACTGTGCCCAGCTTTCCAGTTTCAGTGTTGAAGTTCAATGTTGTAGAGAGGATCCTCTCTTGGTCCGAGAATGGGGCTTCAGTTACTATGCCAGACCTGTCCTGGTTCTGCCACCAGACTGGTTCTTCATGCTCCATCATTTGGCTCTAAGACAGCCCATGAAATTACTCCACAAGCCTTCCCATGTGACAGATGTCCTACTTTTTCAGTGTCCCTCAAGGCATCCCCTCAATGGAGGTTCACTTGAACAGTAAATGCAAGAAAATCCCCCACAAAGACACCTGCTTTGGCAAATTATTAGAACTGATGAGACCACATGAAGAACACACCTTTGCAGCTCACACCTCTGAGAAGTCTATTTCTTGAGGCTTTCAGCACAGATCCATCCTTGTCATGGGTGGTACACCCTCCAGATGCTCCTGTCAATCTGGTGTCCTGAAGGCCACAGAGAGAACCTCACATGGTGCAGCCAATCCCCATGAAGCCAGACAAAGTGCTGGTCCCTCCCAATGACAGACCTTTTTGGTGCAAGGGCCGTGCAGTGGACACCACTGTGGTTGCTCCAACCACCAGAAAGGAGATATGTCTGAGACGAGCTCTACTGTTCACCCTCTTGAATAAGGCATCTCAGTTGTTGGGACATCTGGGGAAGTGCGCTTTGGCCACCTTCACTTTTCATGCTGTGCACTATTTGGCACACCTGATGAGGCTCCAGAGAGATTTGGCTGTGGAGATGTCAAAGATGTTATCTCTGCAGCCACAAGGGGCTCAAAAGTCTCTACAGGCTCAGTTGTCTAGTATGCAATCCATTTCCAATGTATCCATTAGGCTTTTTTCGAACACTGTAGATTGTACTGACTGCACAGCAGGCACTGCTATTATGATGCCTAGATGCACTTATGTAACTTTGTGGACTGCTTTAAAGTGGCTTTTCTAAATGCCTCTTTTGATGGTTCCACTCTGTTTGGTCCAAAAGTCAAATACACTTTGACCAGGAGTGAACATGAAGGGAGGACACTGGTCTGCCATTGGGGTGCATTTTTCCATCCCTCAAAGGTCCTCCTCTAGAAATCAGAAGGGGGAAAAACATTCTCCCAGGACACTGCTGGCAATGATGTCCCCTGAGGGTATTTGGGGGGCTTCAACAGACACCACCTCAGGGGTAGATGTGGTCCACAAAATCAAGATTTCCGGGGCCCCTTCTACGGAAGGCCTTTTCAGAAGCCATGAAGTGTTGCCAAATTACCACTCTCTGGAGGCTGCCGGGAAGCATCTGACTCGCCATCCAGAGGTTTGGAAGGCCATCTTTTCAAATGCTTAGGTGTTGAAAGTCATTCCAGAAGGTATTAATTTTTTTTCCCCTTTACTCTCCAAGGGAGAGCTGCAAATCCCTTCCTGATGTTCCGCTCTTTCAGAAAAAGGAAACAGTGGTGGAGATAATAAAGCTGCTTTGCAACAAAGTAATCCAAAAGGTCCCAGCATACCAAAGAGGATCTGGGATCTACCAGAGATTCTTTTAGTGCCAAAGAAAAACAAGGATCTTAGGCTTATACTGGACCTCAGCGGTTTGAATCACTAAATGAAACAGACCAAATTACAGATGGTCCTAATGCAGTCCATTCTTCTTATGCTGAGGAAGCATGACTGGATATGCTTGTCAGTCAAGGATGCTTACTATCATATATAGCAAGGTACTCCAGGAGGTTTCTGCATTTCTAGCAGGGAGCCAGTCATTATCAGTTCCAGGCACTGCCTTTTGTACTCACTACAGCCCCCTACATGTTCACCAGGCACATGGCAGTGGCTGCAGCCTGTCTCAGACTGTAGGGGGTCCAGGTCTTCACTTACCTGAGTGACTGGGTTTCTTACAGCAATCACAAAGCCTTCTTTAATTCAAGCCAGGAGCTACCTGCTTTGACTGCATCTATCCTTGGCCATCACTGTGAACTAATAAAAGTTCAATCTGCAACCTGTTCAGACCCTGGAATTTATTGTATACCACCAATCAAATTGCCTCCTACCAGACTCTCAGGTACTAGAGTATCAGAGGCCTCCAGCTTTCCCGATTCTCCGATTGCTAAGTTTGATGGCCACATTAATTTGCCATGTGCCACTGGCAAGGTTCCATATATGAGCTCTCTAATGGACCCTGTCAGCTCAGTGGTCAATGTTGTCACATCCTATGGATCGTCCCATTCATCTCACCAACATATGCAGTCACCACATTGCTGGGTGGCTAAAGCCTGAAAATGTTTCTGCAGGTCATCCATTTGTTCTCCCTCAGCCCCAGGCTACTGTAACCAGAGACATTTCCTCCTGCAGTGGGGGTGCACCATTTGGAGGGGAAGACAGTCCAAGGAACCTGGTCAGAAGCTTTGCATCAGTATCTGGGAGATAAGAGCAGCCCTGCTAGTGTAGCGGGCCTTCCAGACCTCCTTCCTCAGAGATGTGATCACCATTCAGTCCAACAACACATGACTAATATGGTATATAAGCAAGCAAGGGAGAATCTGCTTGTATTCTCCTCTGTCAAAAGGTCATGAGAATATGGCAACTGGTTATGTCCTTGCGACATTTTCTGGCAGCAAAGCATATCCTGGGGAAAGCCAACATTGTAGCACACAAAACTGAGCAAAATAATCCTTATGCCTCAATCCAGAGAAAATTGTGTGCGTTTTCAGTCACTGGAGCCTCTCCTGCTGCAATCTTTTGCATCCCCCACAACACCGAGTGTAGCAGTTTTTTTCCCCCAATTCCCCCTGAGGGACAGTGGCTAAAGCATTTTCTTCTTTGTTATTAGCTATTGCGTGTGTGTTCATATATTCTACCTCGTAAACGACGTTCAGTTTTGCCTATGTAGAATGCTTTGCATAATGTGCAAGAAGCTACATAGACAACTAGTTTGGAATTACAGTTTAATTTGTAATTTGTGTTATATTGTTTGTCGTTGATAGTAAATTTGGTGCCTATACTAACACATTTGCACATACTACAACAACCACAAGAGTACATACCCGCTCTCTTAGTAAATTCTTTTGTTTTGTTGTTTTACCCGATTCGGCTTTAGCCAAACATGTCATGTCTCATGAAGGTCATAGTTTTAAATTTAGAGCAATTGACCAAATCCAGTATGATATTAGAGGAGGGCCCTTAAACTTGCTCTTGGAAGACCGCGAACTGTCATGGCAAATAAGAACTAATGCATTCTTTGAGCCTGGTTTAAATGAACACCGTAATATTGTGTGTCTTTTAAAACTCAAAAGCCTGGATAGATAGGTTTTTAATACACTTATCTAGTACCTATTACTAGTAAGTCATTTCATCAATTGTGAAGTTTATATACATTAATTTTAAATCACCTGATGAAAAACTGGAACAAACTAAACTAACAACATACTTGTATTTTACTATTAGTTTGTACTAGTATCCAGTTTTGTGAATGTGTTTCTAATATTGAAGTCTAACTACCGATTTTTAATTTTTAAATTTTATTTACCTTTAGATTTAACTGTATTCCATTACGTATTATGTGTTTTTAGACAAAGCTTGGTAAATTTGCCTACTATGAGTAAACATTTTGTGAATTCATAATTCATAGTTAGGCGAGTGCACAAATAATAGTTAAAAATTCTAACGTGTTTTTTAATTACATATTGCTAGCACTATTTTGTGTAACATTGGTATAACGTTTCCTTTACCACGTGACCAGATTAGCATATAAAATTGTGCTTCTTAATTGAAATTTATCTGAAGAAGTTGCCTTATTATAGGCGATGAAAAGCGCTTCATATTAAACAGATTCATCTTGCCTTTTTGTGGACTGGATTCTGTCTCTGAAAGCTTTTGTTTGAGTGCATTAGTATTTTTCATCAGTTTGTTGACTGTGCAGACATGCCCAGAGCTTGTAATCTGGCTACTCCTAGGTAGCACTCCTCTTCCTTATGCCTATTTTTGGGATATTTCTCCATTCCTCTATTTGGGAACCTCTTTTTCCTTTACACTACTGCTCAGGTGTATGAGAGGAGGCAAACTCGATCTGAGGAGGCTCAGTGAGGGCAAGATATTATGGGTAGGGAAGGCAAAGATTCAGATCTGAAGACAGATGGCAGCCTCAGATCAGAGTCGGATCCAGTAACCCAAAGGTTGAGACAGACTGAAGTCAACATGGATCTAGTATTGTGTTAAGGACAAAACTTTTATTTCTTTTCTAGTGGCCATTTTTATAGTTTTCCCATACTAGTTGCAATTCCTGAAGACTGGAGGGAATCACTGCTAAAAAATAGAAGTTATGCACTTATCACAACTTGGCATCTGTTGTGTGCAATTTAATTATGCCTCACTACTGGGTCTACGAATCTGACCTCGGATCTGACTCGACCACTTCAAGACTTATGATCTGAGCCTCAAGCTCCTCCCTCTCCCATAATGTCCTACTCCTTCTCTAACCCCTCAGACCAAGTTTGCTGCCCTCTTAATGGTAATTCAGATCTATACCAATAGGAATAAAAAATATGTGACCACAATGGACCTCAAACTAAGAATCTATGGATACCCATATACTCTTTCAGCTGTTTAGGTTGGTGGATGGCCAAGTGGGATGAAAGGCATAATGAAACTGGACAACACAGATGCCAAGTTATGGTAAGTACATAACTTTTAATCTAAGGTTGTCCATTTCATTACGTCTCACTACTGGGTCAGAGTCCCCAGCTACGTAAACCCTAGGTGGCCCTCAAGGAGGGATATGCTTGAGCACTGCTGAGCCAAAGGATGCTCTGTTCATAGATATAATGTCCAACTTATGAGACACAAACGTATGAGACCTGGAACCAAGTTGCTGCTGCACAAATTTCATCAACAGGAGTTCTAGACGACAGGGCAGACGAGGCAGACATGGATATGGTGGAATAGGCTTGGATACTACACAATGAAGCTCACATAGAGTCAAGAATGGAAGCATGGTAGGCATAAATCTCATCCATCTAGTGCAGACACAGATTTACACCTTTTGAGCAGACACTTTCCAGCTGCATTACTTCCAACTCCCAAGAAAAAGGGCCTGACAAAACTGCACTGTGTTTGCTGTGCCAACATTTCATGTCTGCTAGCAGGGATACAAAAACAAAAATAGTACATGTGATGCAACAGCACAGGCATGCTACTAATGCCCAGAAACCAACACTGCCCTTTGCGCTGGTGTGAGTTCAACAAGGAAGTTAAGGTTGATTAAGAAGACAACATTTGTATATGGGAAGAGCTTTTAGGCAATTGTAGAGGGATTTTTAAAAAAAGAGGTAATGGAAGGTTCATTGTGTATATTCACATGTATGAATGGAATTCAATGCAAGATGCTAGAGTTCACAGAATGATTGCCTCACAATGTTAAACTGTTGGTGCATGTCTACTCCAGAATTTCTAAAGAAATAAAAAGTGGAATCAAGTGGACTGTATTTGATGTACTGCTCAAGACTGTTACGTACACTGGTGAATGTATGCACAATACAACACAAAGCTTCTGCTTTGGTGAGAAGCTGTTCTACTATACAATAATACAAACAGGCAAAAGTAACAAATATCTTTTTTAAATACATCATGTTCACCTTCTACCTGGTCATTCTGTACTCCATTAGACAATATAATGGCCCACCTTTCTTTCAATTCTACCAAAGTAAATTATTTCTCCTTACTACATGGCAGTGTGAGTTACTGTATTTAGTAAATGAGGGTCTGCGGGCTAAACATTGAATTTATTTTAATTTTGTACTTAATGAATTTCATTTGTCATTTTTCTGCATTTACTAGCTACAGTGAAAACTATGAATTGAAACCGTTTCACTACAATAAACTTTAAGAACACACTAAGTATTTCACTATTTAATTTAGTTAGTTCCATGTTTTCAACATTTGCTACTGCTTTAACTTTTTAAGTATTAGGCAATAATTCAATTTCTTTCATTAAATAGTGAAATACTCAGTGTGCTCAAAGTTTATTGTAGTGAAATGGTTTCAATTCATAGTTTTCACTGATATATCAGTATTAACATAATTGGGCTATGATGAAGAGCAAACCAGTGTTAGCAAAAATACATTCTTGAAAAATCAGAAATATACCAGCCTGTTCTGTATAGTAGACAGCTCAATCCCCAAGTACACTCTAGAGAACTTGTACTTAAGCTTATGTACAAGAAACTAAGAGAGAAGTAAGGGACAGGGGTGTTGTGGTGGAATGAGTAAGCAGCATTTGTGGGCTTCGTACATCCTGGGTTAGGAAGGAAGGTTGTTGGACATTGCTGCCAGATACCCACACGGGAGTGCAGTGGTAAACTGGCAGAATTAACTGGTCACTACGTGACTCTATGCAGCCAGAAAGGACTGACCAGGGATACAGAGTATACATCACAACCGCCACAGGAAAGGTTAGGGACAGATAAAGGGGGGGGGGGGCAAATGACTTGGCAGACTGGCCTGTTCCCCAACTCCTAATACCTATGGAGAACAAATGGGCTGTCAACTTCAATAAGGAATGAACAGACCATAGCATTCTCATCTACTTGGAGAATAAATGGGCCTGTCCATCCAGTATTAAAGAACTAGTGAGCCCCTTGGGATCCAGTGAGCAGGGTCCTGTTGATGAAAAAAATATAAAATACATCAAAGCTGTGTAAAAAGTTAGCTGGTCACCAATCTGCATTCAGTGTCATCATACTACATACAAGTCTGTTTCGGTGTTATCAGATAATTCATACTTCTGTCTAAGCAGGCCCAGTGACTACCCACAGTGCTACTGATAATGACCTACTTTGTTGCACTGTGCCTTCAGTTAGTGAGGAACACATTAAAGTTGTTATTGTCATTTTCCACTAGCACATCTTACTTGGTCTGTTAGCATATATAAACCCTTTCCCATTTGACAGGTGGTTCAATTAATGCCAGTTACCAATGTGCACATCTGTGTTTATTGTGATAAACAATGCTTCCTGGTCTGTTGTTTACAACAAATGACAAGAATATGGGTAACAGTGTTGACAGTAAAAAAAAAAAAAAAAAAACTTGAGGAATAGGTGTACAAGTCATAGGTGACATGATAAAAATAATTCAGCTCCACTCTGCTTTAAAACAGTACTTCAGTCACAGCTTTGCACAGCAAGCCCACACATCAGCAAGACTACACAGGTATATGCATATATGCTTGCAGCTTACAGATTCCACCGAGATACTTAATGTTTAATATGGCTCAACTTTTTTTCCCTCAACAATAATTTTTAAAGTACTACTTTATGTAGCTTCTAATGCAGACCAGAAATCAATTTTGTTCATCTATCACTTTGGGTACTGTGCTGGTAAGGTGTCTAGTGCTGAGCAGTTTACTCTCAATGGGATCTTACCAGCAGTTTAAAGGCAAAAAATAAGTTCTCACTAGTGATGCTGCTTCTTTTTCGTACACCTCAGACTTCCTCAGCCATCCTATTCCTATACATGTCAGTATCCCCCATTCTTCCTTCCTTCCTGGTTGCTTGTTTTTAAGCTCATCATAAAATATTTAACAGAAGATAATTTCCTCTTTACTCCCTCTACTGCAGTGTAACTATGAGGATGTATAAACTGACAAAACAAGCTATCAATTAAAATCAAATTTAGTATATAATGAGTTTACAGGAACATTTTGCAAGGCAAAATCTGCACATATTGTACATTTGAATGTCACTGAGCCTTTTGACCTCGTAGCAAAACAGCAACTGCTAAGAAACTTTTATCTGTTGGGTATAGGAAAAAAGGAAGAATGCATAATTTTGGAATTGGATAGCACAACGGATAATAATAGCAAAAATGGCACAAATAACTACAGGCAATCACAATCAGACTGCAGTAACAGAAAGGCTGGACCTCTATCTAGTATTTGTGTACTGATTAAATAACTATCTGGAGAGGAAAAGGTTAGCGATTGCTGTCAAACCTTGTAATGTATTGGGTTTTTTTGAATGAAAAGGTAAGAGAAGTAAAAAAGCCAATTTATAATAAACAATGCATAAGAATATGACAGTTAACATGGAAGTAGTAGTGCACAAGATGTGGATAACTACTCTCTGAAAAACTGAAGGAAATGGGAGAAATACAACAACGAATGCCTATCGCATACTGAGTTATTAATAATTCAGACAATCTGAAACACGAACTCAGAGGTGGTACAGTAACAATGCTTCATTATGCTAAGAAATGTGCCCACTAGTAGTGCTAATGTTTAGTAACAAAAAAATCTGGAGAAGGCCCCCAATTACAAGGGAAGAATTATAATAAACAAGTACAAACTAAAAAAATAAGTTATGTACTTACCATAATGTTCCATCTGAGTTGTTGCTTTTCATTTGTCTTCAACCTGAGGGACTCAGATCCAGCACGGATCCGACTTGGTCAAATACTCCAACATTGGATCCAAAGTCCAAGCTCCTCCCCTACCCATAATGTCCATCTCTCCCTCCTCCCCTCAGATCAGTTTGTTACAGAAACAGCATCAACCTAAAAAGCCAACAGGCCTATAAAATCTGGCATAACCGTATGAGGGCCCACATACTGAAAAGTGGCTAGGATAAGAGAGTCCATGTTTCTTTAGTCCAGTCCGCTACACAGCCCAAAAACAAGGTAGGGGGAAGGAGGGACGGTTGAAGAAAAATAAAAAGTAACTCAGATGATACGTTATGTACATAACTTATTTATCTGAAGTTGTTGCTTTCATTTGGTCTTCAACCTAAGGGACAGAGTCCCTAGCTACGAACAAAAAAATGGGAGGTCCTCATGGAAGGATATTCCGGAGCATGGCTGAGCCAAAAATGCCCTACTCCTGGAAAGAAGATCTAATTTACAATGAGAAATGAAAGTATGTGATGAGGCCCAGGTCGCACCAGAAAGTACAGCTGTGTACACCTACCATAAATGTAGATATTCGAGTGTCTTCACTGTTGCAGTCATGACTGTAGGGTTCTCCCTTGCCGGCAGGCAGTCCTCCGTCGGCCAGAATCCCAAAGTCTGGGTTCGGCGTTGGCTGTTCAACCATGCTCCCTGACGTCAGAGCGCCAGGAGTACAAAGCTGACAACCGACGCCATCTTCTCCAGTTTTTCTTGCCCCAGATGTCAGGAGTCCCAAAATGAGAAAGATCCCATATCCTTTGCAAATACACCTCAGAAGAATGGTGAAAAAAGGAACCACACAAAAGTAAAAATAAGAGGGGACAGGAAGGAGGGAAACCCAGACTGCAACAGTGAAGACACTCTAACATCTGCATTTATGGTAGATGTACACAACTGTACTATGTTCATCGTGTTTCACTGTTGCAGTCATGACTGTAGGGTAGAATCCCAAAGCTGAAAGAAAGGGAGGTGGTCATAAAGAAAAAGGGGCAGCTAAAAGGCCCTGCAAGACTGCAGAGGCAAAGCCTGCCCTAGACTTAAGTGTAGAGAGGTAGATCGTAGTGCTTAGAAAAAGTATGCACTGAACTCCAAGTTGCAGCTTCCAAAATGTCTTTGGTAGGAACTCCCCTGAGAAAGGCCGCAGAAGTGGCAACAGCTCTGGTGGAATGAGTCCGTATACTCCCTGGGATTTGCTTTCCATGGTGAGAATAACAAAATCTGATTCCATGAGCAATCCATTTAGAAATGGTCTGTTTTGAAATGGCTTTACCTTGGGAACTTGAAGCATAAGAAACAAACAATTGTTCTGATTTACTGATGTCCTTGGTTCTGTCCAGGTAAAAACGTAGTTGTCTGTGTACATCCAAGGAATGTAAGATCCTTTCCCCTTTATTTTGAGGAGTGGGGAAAAAGGTTGGCAAGTGGATAGTCTGATTTAAAGCCACTTTGGAAACCACCTTAGGCATGAAGGTAGGATTAGTCCTCAAAGACACTCTGTCTTAATGAAAAATAATATAAGGTTCCACAGCCATAAGAGCTTGCAACTCTGAAACTATCCTGGCAGAGGTTAGGGCTAACAGAATAGCTGTCTTCCAAGATAAAAACTTGATGTCAGAAGAGGCGGCAGGCTCAAAAGGAGGCAAGGTTAGTTTTTCCAAAACATAGTTGAGATCCCAAGCAGGAATGGGAGGAGATCTAGGAGGTCTTAAGTTCTTAGCTCCTCTGAGAAACTGTCTTATGAGCTGGTGGGAAAAGATTGGAGGGTCTGTATTATAATGAGCAAAATAGCAGAGGCATGTATCTTAATGGAAGAGAAAGAGAGGCCCTTATGTAAGAGATCTGTCAAGTAAAGTAAAATTAAAGGAATGTTCGGAAGAAGAGGATCAGAATCCTGAGCCTGCATCCAGGAACAAAATCTTTTCCATTTTCCTGCATAAGATTTTCTAGTACTAGGACGTCTGGCTTCTAAAATGACATCCATAACCTGCTTGGGTAGGAAAGAAGAAATCAAAGGCCCTGGATTAACCAGGCCGCCAGGCTGAGAGTTCTGACATGAGAGTGTAGAACCTGACCCTGATGTTGGGACAGAAGGTTCGGAGACTGAGGTAAAACCCCAAGGGGGCTCCAGACATAGTTTTTTTTAGAGTTGGGTACCAAAACTGTCGAGGCCAATTTGGGGCCAGCAAGATTATCATCTTGGGCTTGTCCTGTTTTATCTTTAATAATACCCGTGGAAGAAGAGGAAGAGGCAGAACGGCATATCCCGAGAGGTTCCTCCAACTGAATGATAGGGCATCCACTTTCCAAGCTTCTTTGTGGAAAGTCCTGGTGCAAAAAGTCTGTAGTTGATGACTGAGGTGGGATGCAAAGAGGTCTATGTGAGGACATCCCCAGACTGCTGTTATCATCCTGAATATTTTGGTGTCCAGCATCCACTCATGTGGATCCGAAAGGTTTCTGCTCAGACTGTCTGCCAGGAAGTTTAGCTTCCCTGGTAGAAACTGAGCTTGAAGGTCCAGATTGCAAGCTAGAGCTGTGTTCCACAGATCCATGGCTAGTCTGCAAAGGGGATAGGAATGAGATCCCCCTTGCTTGTTTATGTACCACATAACTGTGGTGTTGTCTGTCCATATTAGTAGTTGTCCTGGATGTAAAAGATTCCTGAAGGCCAGTAGAGCTTCCTGGACAGCTAACATTTCCTTTAAATTGATATGCAGGTGCTTCTGATCCTTTGTCCAAAGGCCCTGCAGACAGTTGCCCTGGAAATGAGCTTCCCAAGCATAATCCGAGGCGTCCATGGTTAGAATCTGAGTGGCAGGAGGCAGACAGAAGTGTTTCCCTTTGTTTAGAGTACATGCCCTGGACCACCAAAGAAATTCCTTTTGAAGGCAAGGCAGGACGGAGATCAGTATGC
Organism: Protopterus annectens; assembly: GCF_019279795.1. Taxonomy (NCBI): domain Eukaryota; kingdom Metazoa; phylum Chordata; order Ceratodontiformes; family Protopteridae; genus Protopterus; species Protopterus annectens. The sequence continues at coordinate 770,318,489 of NC_056741.1, read as the reverse complement.
CTAAACTGTGGCAATGCTGAGACCATACACTTTTTAGGTACCACTGTATTTTCCTCATGTGTAGTCTTGCATATGGTACGAGAAGGATGCAGGAAGCCATGTAACCCAAAGCCTGCAGGAATCTCCTTTCAGATAGCTGAGTTAAAGTTGCCAAGGTTTTGAAAGTTGAAGCCAGCTGTAATTGTTTTTCAGATGTTAGAAATGCCATCTGGGTTGTGGTGTTTAGAAGAGCACCCAGAAAAGTTATCTGTTGTGAGGGTGTCAAATTAGACTTTTTTATGTTTACAGAGAATCCCAGGAACTTGAGGAGGTTCTGAACAAATTCTAGATGCTGAAGTAAGACATCCTTGCTGTCTGCTGAATTAGACAATCATCCAGATAAGGGTAAATTTGAATTCCCTTGAGTCTGCAGTAAGCTACTACTGGAGCCAGGCATTTGGTGAAGACCCTGGGCGCAGTAGACAATCCAAAGGGCAGCACAGAGAATTGAAAGTGCCTCGATCCGGCCTTGAACCTGTGGTATTTTTCTGCGTTCCTGCCTGATGGGAATGTGTAAATATGCCTCCTTTAAATCCAAAGTTACCATCCAAGCATCTTTGGACAGCATTGGAAGTAGCTGCTGTAGAGTAAGCATCTTGAATTTTGGAATCTCTAGAAAGGTGTTCAAGACCGACAGATCCAGATTGGGTCTCCATGAGTTTTGCTTCCTGGGGACTAGAAAGAGCCTTGAGTAAAAACCTTGTCCCATCTCTGAAAGTGGAACCAGTTCTATGGCTTTCATAGCCAAAAGAGCTTCCACCTGGTTTAAGGCCTCTGTCCATTGGTGTTTTGGAAGGTCTGGCCATCCGCTTGGCCTTGGCAGGGTATGAAAATGGAATTTGTAACCTCTTAAAACCACATCCAGAACCCACTTGTCTTGGGTTATTTGGGTCCAAACAGAGGGAGTCATTGAGTTTGTTTCCTATGAGTTTGTGACCTGTCCTCTCCTCCCCTAGGGGTGGAAGCAGTCCACTGTCTTGGTCTATAAGAACCTTGTGTTTGAGGCCTTCCTCTGGAGCGTCTATATCTACCCCTCTGAGGCCTGTCTGAAGTGGGAAAGGACCAATTTTTAAAAGGCCAATTTCTGCTAAATCTTGGTGGCTGTACTTGTAAGAAATCTTTAACTGTTTGAATGGATTTCGCCTTATCCTCCATCTTTTTAATCACCTCTTCAGCTTTTGATCCAAACAAAACATTATGCTGAACAGGAGCATCCAATAATTTAGCTTTTACTTGTTCTGGCAAATTTTGTTCCTTTAGCCATGCATGCCTTCTAATGACTGTGCCGGAGGCAGCAGCCCTACAAGAAGCCTCCAAGGCATCAAATCCACAGTGTAAACCATGCTTCCCAACTTGCTCAGTGGCATGTAATAAGTCATGTAATTCCTTATCTGCACAGGCAGAAATGGAAGTAAGCTTTTGTTTTAAAACAGACAAGAGAAATTGCTGGTATTTCAGCATATGAAACTGACAGTTTAAAGCCCTAATGGACAAAGTAGCAGGTGTACACTTTTTTGCCCCATCTTTCTAAAGATCTAGAATCCTTTTCAGTGGGAATGGGATTTTTGGCAGAAGCGGCCTTAACTCCCTTAGGACCCTGAGAAATGGTTTCAGGGTCAGCAGAAGGGTTCTTGTATAAAAACTGGTGGGAATCAGGAACCCTGTAATATCTTATCAGGCTTGACAGGAGCAGGAGGAAAAGAATCAGGGGTTAAGTTAGCCTCCGAAAAAGCATCATCCACAATATCCAAAACAGGAGGAATAGCCAGGGGTCTATGTTGGGGGAGAAGAAGAAAATCCCTTAGTCTTTTCTTAGATTCTGAATACTCCTGTCCTTCCCAGTGGAAATGTTCCCTCATTTCATGCAAAGTTTCCCCAAAAGAGAAAGCTTCAGTGGGAGAAGCTGAAGGAATGGATTCCTCAGCATCATAATCCTCATAAGGAGGGAAAGAATATTCCTGGTCAGAAGAGGAAACAGAAGCCTGATCAGAGGAATCATAATAAACATCCTGCCTTGGCCTTTTATCTGGAGGGGGATGTGAACCCCTAATCATAGTAAGTAAATCCTCCGCCATCTTGAGTAACTGTTTCTGTGACTTGGGAGCCGGTTCAGAAGAGGCCTGTGTTGCAGTCTTTGATTTAGAAGGAGTCTTTGCCTTTGTCTTTGGCTTTGCCTTTATTAGAAGCTGAGTAGGCCTGAAAACCCCTTCGGAAGCCGGTACCTGCACAGCGGCTCCGGACCCATCCGAAGGAGCATTGTCCGAAGGTCCTGCAATAGAAATAATTAAAGGCCTGGTTGGCTCCTCATGAGAGTCCGTTTCGGCCATCGGTTCTGAAATGGCTGACGACAGGGGCTGCAAAAGCACGTCACTGACGACGGCCGAACCTGAAGCTGGCTCCGCTTGTGCACTATCATCAGATTTGGACCTCGGAGGCCTGTCTTTATCCTTGCGACGTTTGTGAACTCCGGTAGCCGGAACCGTATCCGAAGACATTTTGTAGTTAAAGCGCCTACCGAAGCAAAATTGTACCTTCGTTTAATTGTACGTTGATTGAATCTAGCACAAAACCGACAACTAGCTTCGTCGTGGTCAGGGCCTAAGCAAGGAATACAGTAAGAATGAAAATCCGTATGAGGTATTTGCTTCCCACATGAAATACAATTATTAACTTTTTCTGACAACGGAGTGGAGCAAGAAAAAGTTTCCCCAATGGGGTACTTAGCTTTGAGTGGAGAAGAAAGTCTTCGGACTGAAGTTTATCAGAAAAAATCATCAGGAGTCAGCCGACCGGCACTTGCGAACTGCTATCACCGCACGGCAAGAAAGACTGGAGAAGATGGCGTCGTCTGTCAGCTTTGTACTCCTGGCGCTCTGACGTCAGGGAGCATGGTTGAACAGCCGACGCCAGACCCAGACTTTGGGATTCTGGCTGACCGAGGACTGCCTGCCGGCAGGGGAGAACCCTACAGTCATGACTGCAACAGTGAAACACTATGAACATCAGATTTCATCAAGAGAAATCCTGGACCAAAAAGCCGCAGAAGTGGAGACTAATCTGGTAGAATGTGCCTGGACATGTCCTAGTGGAGACAAACCTTTGGCTTGATATGCCAAAGAAATGCACTCTGAAATCCAATGAGCAATGGTAACCTTACAGAAAGGCTTTCCCAAAAAAAGTTTAGAAAAAGGGGACAAAAAGCTGATCCAATTTATGAAAGCTTTTGGTTATATGCAAGTAGAAACGCAGCTGCCTGTGCACATCTAGGAGGTGTAGTTTTTACTTTCCTTTATTTGGAAAATTTAGAAAGAAGACTGGCAAATTAATGACCTGGTTAATACTGGATGCTGAAACCAACTTCGGCAAGAAAAATGGACTGGTACGCAGGGACACACTGTCTTTATGAAAAGCTAAGTAAGGGGGCTTAAAAGATAATGCTTGAAACTCAGAAACCCTCTTGGCTGAGGTGATAGTCACCAAACATGCAGTCTTCCATGACAAAAACTGCAATTTGACCGAGGCAGCTGGTTCGAACGGGGGGGGCAAAGCCTGCAGAACAAAGGTAAGATCCTAAGGGGACGTGGGGTCCTTAAACGGGGGCCTAAGGAGAAAGGTACCTTTCCGAAAGACCTTACAAAAGTTGAGCCAAACTGAAGGAGGCCGAATTTTCGCCCACATGGAAATTGGAAATCACTGCCAATTGGACCTTAACTGTAGAGAAATTAGCTCCACTATTAAAAATATCTGTCAAAAAATCCAAAATGGCAGATACCGGAGCTGTAAAGAGATCCAGGTCATGCCGAGAAGCCCAGATCGAAAAACACTTCCATAAGCTAGAGTAGATCATCCTTGTAGAAGTCTTGTGAGCTGCAATCAGGATCTTCTTAACAGGAGAAGAAAGCCCAGGAGTCCTGGCTATAATGGAAATTGGAGCAGCCAAGCAGTGAGCTTTAGGCTGACTAATCCAGGTGAGGAGCCCCTGATGGGTGCAAAATCAGATCTGGGACAGGATCCAGAGTCCAGGGAGGACACACTACATGAGACCACAGAGTGGGGAACCAGACCTGATGAGGCCAGAAAGGGGCAATGAGGATAACTAAACTCCTCAGCCACTGAGCTTTCTAAATAAATTTGGGAATAAGAAGAAGCAGAGGCTATGCAGCATATATAGTAGACCAGAGGGCCAAGCATGGACGATAAGTATCTCTGGGGGACTACCCCGGAGGGGGGATCAGAGCAAAATACTCATTGCACTTCACGTTGGAAAGAGAGGAGAAGAGATCGCAGCAAGGCCAACCCCGCTTTAGAAAGATTTTGTCCACTAGTGATGGATTCAGAGACCACTTGTAAGGCATCAGAATTGATTGGCTGAGCCTGTCCGCCAGGATGTTGGACTTCCCCGGAATGTGTGTTGCCACCAGAAAACGGCTGGTGAAGATCGCCCACTTCCACAATCTCATGGCCTCGTGGCAAAGGGGATAGGAACTGGCCCCCCCATGTTTGCTGATGTACCAGACCACTGACATACTGCCCGTCTCTTGCGGCAACAGTCCCAGGAGGAAGAGAGGCATGGAGAGCTTGCAATGCCAAAAGCACTGCTCACATCTCCAGAACAGTGAGATGCAGACTGGTCTCCAGAGCAGGTTACGTGCCTTGAACCATCCTTCCCATGCAATGCGCCCACCACCTGAGCAGGGAGGCGCTTGTGGTCGCAATGGTCATGGGAGAGGGAAGAACAAATGGCTGATCCAGAAGAAGGTCTTGGGATTGGAGCAACCAAACAAGGGAATCTCTGCAAACATGAGACAGTCGAAGAGGACGGGACAGAGGAAGGTCTAGCAAGGACCATTGAACCACTAAGGTCCAACTGCAGGAGCCTCATATGCAGGTGCGCAGTTGGGACAAGGGTGATCGTGGCTGCCATGGACCTCAACTCTCGAAGAACTAAGACCGCCAAGGGTAACTGGGCTTGAAGAATGTCCTGTATATGATGGCGGAGTGAAGACAGTCTGTCTGGAGACAGAAAAACTTTGCCTTGTATAGTGTTTAGTCGGGGACCTATGAAATCCAGCACCTGAAGTGGTGTCAGTTGGGACTTGGTGAGATTCGTGTTAACACCCAGGGATGGGGATATATGAAGACGATAATACCGAGTCTACATTAGCCGATGCCTGGATGGAGCGGAGAAGGGCCAATCATCCAGGTAGGAAAAGACCTGAAATCCCTGCAGCCACAGGTGAGCCGCCACTACCACTATTACTTTGGCAAACACCCAGGGGGCAGTGGTAAGTCCAAAGGGGAGTTCTTAACAGGAGAAGAAAGCCCAGGAGTCCGGGGTATAATGGAAATTGGATCAGCCAAGCCGTGAGCTTTAGGCTGACTAGATCCAGAACTAAATCTGAACTGAAAATGATTGGCTCCCAACCGGAAGAAGAGAAACCTCTGGGAGCGCCTGTCCATCTTGATGTGGTAAGTACGCATCCCGGAGGTCCACTGAGTACATCCAGTTGCTCATACACAGGAAGGACAGAATGGACTAAAGGGTGATCATTTGAAACTTTGTCTTGGCAATGGATAGGTTCAGGGTTGACGGATCCAGAATGGGTCACAAGTCCCTAGATTTTTTGGCACCAAGAAGAACCTGGAATAAATTCCTGATCTGGACTGGTCTGGGGGGATGGGCTGGATAATTTGTTTTGTGAGCAGTCTGGAATTTTCTACAGCTGCCTCCTCCCATTGACTAGGTGGAACGTCCGGGAGGTGTCTGGCTGGAATGGGGGGATGAAGAAAGGGGACAGAGTAACCTCTGGATATGATCTGCAGAACCCAATGATCATTTGTTATGGACTCTCAAGCTGTTGGGTGCAGAGAGAGGGCCCCCCCCCCCAACTGCTTCCAGAGACGAGCAGTTGGGCAATCCCTTAGGATTATTGAAAGGGTTTATTCGGGAAAGCATCCCAAGATCCTTGGTGCTTCGGACCCCCTCTGCCACAAGGACGGCACCTGTCTTATCCCCCTCTGCCCCTGGGGGAAAACGTACCCTGAGCATCTTGGGAAGAACCCTCAGACTTTCGAAAGCTCAGCTTCTTGACACCACGCTAATTTCTTGAAAAGGATATTTGTGGAATGGAGAAGTGGATCCTGACAGCAGAGAAGGTCTTCCTGTCCTTCTTGCTCTGGGTTAACATGTCATGAACCATTTTTCCAAACAAGGTGGAACTGTCATAGGGAGCATTCGTGAAAGATGCCTTGAAGGGCTCCAAGAAATCACAAGGATGGAGCCAGGTGTGTCGCTTGATGGCCACACCAGTCTCCGCAGCCCTTGAGGCACCCTTGGTATTATGTGAGAGAAGCCTCATAGATGTATTAGAAAGAGAAGTGAGGGTGGCCATACGGGAGGAGAAGACCTTCATTGCTTCTGCCGACATAGACCCTGGGGCAGACTCCGCGACCTCTTTGATCAGGTCCTTCGGCAGTCCGATCACATGTGCCAGGTAATTCAGGCACATAATGCAAAAGTGTTTGAAGCGTAGGCCAGCTTCCCCAAAACAATCCATCGCCCGAGACTCCCTGTCTGGAGGGTGGACCGAGGAACTCTACTGAGCCAGCTTCTTCTTAGTGGCTACTGTAACCACCATGGCATCGACTGGTGACCTCTTGGGCCAATGGGGCTTGTTGGATGGGGTGGTAAAAACCTTGTCTGGGCGCTTGGGGATGGGCTCAACCGTGTCTGGTTCCTTCCATGCCCTAGTGGAGATAAAGGATCCATGGGGGGGGGGAACACATCCAGGAAGTAGAAGGTCAACTGTTAAACGCCCCCAGGAATACTGACTCGTCAGGTTTGGGCTTGAGTGTAGACCACCCATTGCTTTGGTGAAGGATCTCCATGATGTCCCCAAAGGAGACATCTTCCGGGGGTGATCAGGGGGAGCCCTCCCCTTCCTCCAAGTCGGTATCATCAGTGAGAGACTCCAGCGGGGAATCTAAGTGCCTCCTCTTACACATACATTTCCCAAGGGGGCTCCACCGGGGGGGGGGGTGTTCTGGGTAGGATTCGGAAGCTTCGGGAAGTTCCAGGATCAGAACCTCCTGGGGCAAACTGGCAGCAGGCTGCCCCTGAGGGAGCAGGAAGGAAGACTCCAGCCCAGGAAAAGAGGGAGCCAGGGTGGAATCTGAGGATGAGTGTGTCAAGGGTCTCGAAGGAGCTGAGAGGACCCCCTCCACCACCTTGAACGCTGAAGGCAAGTGGACCCCTGAAGGCAGAATGGCCTGAGTCGAGGCCAGATCTGTCGCCCTCTGTGCTGAGGAGGGAGCCGGAGCAGAGCCTCCTGGTTGCAGAGACCCTGAGGGGAAGGGACGACCCCAAAAACCTCAAAGTCAATGCCATCGCCTAGGACCCTACGGCTCCAAGAGTCAGTCTGCTCCGAAAACGTCACAGCCGAACCGCTCAAGGCAGTAGTCAGCGTCGAGGTACCAGGGACAATCGACACCGACTCCTCAACACCCAGGAATCATGGACCCAAGGACTCGAACCAAAGACCGGATTGGAGAAGGAAAGATGGGGAGAAAGGTGGACTGCATGCTCCCAGCTTAGCGGGGATGCAGCAGGCAAGACTCCCAGCTGAATCTGGACCCAAAAGAATTTCAACATAATCCTGTCCACCTTGGCTTCAGACAGACTCCGAGTGGACCAGACTGAAGAGGCCACTGACCCTGGCCTAGAATGGCGCAGAGGAGAGGTGGCGGCTGGAAACCAAGCCTGAGAGGTCTCCGGCTCCAGGGAGAAGTATGGAGACAGGACAGAGGGGAACTCCGGCTCACATCCGGGCGGGACATAGATGGGGGCTCAGCCGAGGAAGAGCACTCTGGAGACCTCTTCCTAGGCTGATCCCACTCTTGGGTACGGGCCTTCTCTCTGTCCCCAGGCTTCTTAATGGGAGGATGAGTCTCAGAAGCCGGGGTGGATGAAGAAAAAGTAGTCTCTGCAGGAGGTGGGAGAAGGCCCTTTAAAATAAGCTTGCGCCTCCTGTCGATCATAGCACGGGGGTTGAAGCCCATGCAGATCAAGCAGGAGGAATCTAAATGAGAGACTCCCAAATATACAACGCACAGAGTGTGGGCATCAGAGGGAGGTAGCTTATGCCCACACTCTGCATACTTCCAAAAGCTCAGCTTAGGTGCATCAGCCATGGAAGGATTGCCAAGCACTCGCACGTACACACACACACACACACACACACACACACACACACACACACTAGATAAAGTTTTTGTTTTTTTGCATAGAGACAGACGCCGAGACGTGCAAAGAGAAGGTAGGGGTTAGAAAGACAGACAACTAGAGAAAGGAGAAGAATAAAACCCGAAGGACAACACTTGCGAATTATGGAGCTTGGAACAGTGGAAATCAATGCTGTTCAAATCGAGCGGCAAATGAGATCTGAGGGAGAGAGAGCCATTGTGGGTAGGGGAGGTGCTTAGACTTTAGATTAGATGCTGGAGTATGCAGCAGAGTCAGATCCGTGCCAGATTCGAGTCCCTCAGGTTGAAGACCAAATGAAAGCAACAAGTTCAGATCAACAGGTAAATGGCCAAACATTCTGAAAGGAATATGGATTAAAAATAAGGACATACAGACATCTTGGTCTGTAAATGTCCTACTGCTTCCAGTAGTACTGTTATAATTAAAACAGCCAGCAGCAGTAAATAAGAAGTTATGTACCTACCATAACGTTCCATGTTAGTTGTCTTCTCTCGCCTTCTTTCTTGCTTGATGGGTTCGGAGCCGATCCCTCGGCTCCGACTCGGCACTTGCTTTAGCTCGAGAACTCCTTTTACCAGCTCGAGGCAGCCCCATATCCCATGATGCAAGGCAGGAAGTACCCAGATCTCGTTTGTTGACAAAAGGGCAATAACACCAAGCATAAACTACACTTCCCAAAGGAAGAAGAAACTTACAAATGGAAAAAGGACCAGGTCTAAATGGTCTTTAGCATTATAGTTTCTTATACAAGGTCTGTCCAGGCCAGGGGGAAGGAGGGAGGGTCGCAAGAAAGAAGGCGAGAGAAGACAACTAACATGGAACGTTATGGTAGGTACATAACTTCTTAATGTTAAGTTGTCAATCTCGCCTTCATTCTTGCTTGATGGGACCGCGTCCCTAGCACCTCTATCCTGGGTGGCTCAATGGAACAAACTCTTGAGGACTGTAGAGCCAAAACTGGCTCTGTCCCTGGAGGCCAAGTCCAATTTGTAATGGGAAACAAAAGTGTGAGGAGTGGCCCAAGTGGCCGCTGCACAAATAGTGTCCAAAGGCAGTCTAGCTTGAAAAGCTGTAGAAGTAGCTAAACTCCTAGTTGAATGTGCTTTAGGTTTTGAGCACAGCTGTTTTCCCCTGATCGTATAAATTTCAGTGATGACCGAAGAAAGCCATCTGGACAAAGTCACTTTAGAAACAGGTAGGCCTTTTTTATTATCCGCATAGGAAACAAAAAGTTGATCAGATTTTCTAAATTTTTTTGTTCTGTCCAAATAATATCTGAGCTGACGGTGGACGTCAAGATAATGTAGCTTTTGTTCAGCTCTATCTGAATAGTTAGGAAAAAATACAGGGAGATCAATGGATTGATTCAGATTGTTTTTTGAAGCGACCTTAGGTAAAAATGATGGATTAGTTCTCAAAGATACTCTGTCTTTGTGAAAAATCAAATAGGGGGGTCGAACCGAAAGAGCATGAAGTTCAGACACCCTCCTGGCAGATGTAATAGCCACTAGGAATAAAGTTTTCCAAGAAAGATATTTCAGGGAACAAGAAACAGCTGGTTCAAGGGGAAGAATCAAGGATGTCAGCACTAAATTTAAATCCCACTGAGGAGGAGGATTCCTGATTGGAGGCTTTAGTAGGAAAATTCCTTTCAAAAAGGCCCTGCAGAGCCTATGGGACATAATATTATGATCTGCTATCCCGACATGAAAATTAGAAATAGCAGCCAACTGAACTCTGACTGTGGAAGAAGAGGAGCCTGCATGGAAAATTTCTGCTAAGAAGTCCAGAACTGCCTGAACAGGGGCAGTAAAAGGATCAATATTTTGGGCCTTAGCCCAATAAGAGAAACGCTTTCCATTTGCTTGTGTAAATCCTCCTGGTAGAGGATTTTAGTGAAGTTACTATGATATCTCTAACTGGGTTAGAGATCAAAGGAAGCCTGGCTAAGGAAGGAAGTGGAGCAACCATGCTGTGAGGTTGAGAGAAGGGATTGACCGGTGCAGCTGACCGGATTGGTGAATCAGTAGATCTGGCACTGGGTCCAGATGCCACGGCTGCACCAAAAGGTGATGATGGAGGAACGGGAACCAAACTTGTCGAGGCCAGTAAGGGGCAATGAGAATCAATTTGGCTCTCAAAACGGTAGCTTTCTGGATCACCTGAGGGATCAGAGGAAATGGAGGGAAGGCATAAAGAAGTCCCTGGGGCCAATCCTGGGTCAGAGCGTCTCTGGGGATGGCCTGATAGAGGGAAGAGGCTGAAGAAGTCTGGACATTTGCTGTTTTGGGGAGTAGCAAAAAGATCGCAACATGGACGACCCCATTCCAGAAAAATCTCTTCCGCTATGGATTGCTTGAGAGACCACTCGTGAGGCATGAGAATAGCTCTGCTCAATCTGTCCGCTATAATGTTGGTTTTCCCAGGGATATGCGTTGCTACCAGAAACCGATGAGAGGAGATCGCCCATTGCCAAAGTCTGAGCGCTTCGACACAAGGGGTAGGACTTGGTTCCGCCCTGTTTGTTGATATACCAAACTACAGACATGTTGTCTGTGTGGACTGCAATTGTCCCTACGGGAAGAAAGTCGTTGAGGGCTTGCAACGTTAAAAGCACTGCTCTCATCTCCAGGACATTTATGTGCAGATGGTACTCGAACGGTTGCCACGTCCCATGAACCATCCTGCCCTGATAATGACCCCCACCCGATCAGGGAGGCATCCGTGGTGACAGTGGCTATGGGGACGGAGGTACAAAGCACCTGCCTTGGTGAACCTGAGACGATGTGATCCACCAAGCAAGATGTTCTTTGCATGTTTGTGTCACCAGAATCTGGTGACGCATTGGGAGTTGCTGGTATGACCACTGTGTGAACAGCATCCACTGAAGGAGGCGCATGTAGAATCGAGCCAGGGAAGAAGAGTGATGGCCGCAGCCATAAGACCTAACACCTTTAGAACCATTCTGGCCTGTACCTTCTTGCTGGCCAGAATGATCCTGACATGAGTCTGAATGTCTGAAACTCTTTGTTCTGTAAGGGTAGCTGACATCCGAACAGTGTTTAAGTTTGCGCCTATGAAGGTAATAGACTGGCAGGGCGATAAGGATGACTTTTCGAGTTGACTGAGATGCCCAAATGAGAACAAAGGTCTATTGTGTAATCCCTGGCTTGTATAAGCTGATGCCTGGTGGTGGCTGACAGGAGCCAGTCGTCGAGATACGGAAACACCTGGAATCCTTGACGTCTCAGGTGAGCCGTGACCACTGCCATGCATTTGGTGAACACTCTGGGGCTGTAGTGAGACCAAAGGGCAGGGCTCTGAACTGGAAATGACTGGACCCCAGCCGAAGCGGAGAAATCTCCTGGAGCGTCTGTGAATTTTGATGTGATAGTACGCATCCTGAAGATCTATTGAGCACATCCAGTTGTCCTTCTGTAAGAAGGGTAGAATTGACTGAAGAGTGACCATTCGAATCTTGTCTTCCTGACAGACTTGTTGAGTCTGCTGAGATCCAATATTGGTCTCCAGTCTCCGTCTTTTGGGGACCAAAAGAACCTTGAGTAGATTCCGGCTCTGAATGGTCTATTGTAACTGGCTGAATGGCTCTTTTTTGCAGTAGTTTTGCGATCTCTAACTCTGCAATATCCCTTAGACCGGGTGGTACATCTGGAAGGGAACTTGAGGGGAAGGGACTTTCCTCGAAAGGAATTATGTAACCCTTGGATATGATCGACTGTACCCATCTGTCTTGAGTGAGGGAATGCCAGGCTTCTGGGTACAGTGATAATCTTCCCCCGACTGCCTCCAAGGAGGGACAGCCGGGCAACACCTCAGGGATGCTGAAAGGGCTTCTCAGGAAGGGACTCCCTGTTGCCCTGATTCTTCGGACCCCCTCTGCCTCTAGAGCGTCTGTTGTTGTTACCCCTCTGCCTCTAGGGGTAAACTGACCACGTGAATCGGGCGTGACTCCTTGAGATTTACGGAACCACATCTTCCCACCCTTCTGTCCTTTGGGATAAGGCCTAGAAGGGGTGGAAAAACGGATTCCAACAGCAGAAAGAGTCTTGCCGTCCTGCTCACACCTGGTCAAGGTTTCCTTCACCTGAGGGCCAAACAAAGCTGACCCATCAAAGGGAGAATTTGTGAAGGACGCCTTAAAGGGATCCGCAAAATCACAAAGCCGCATCCAGGCTTGGCGTCTAAGAGCCACACCTGTGCCTGCGGCTCTACTCGCTCCATCAGCAGCATAAGATATTAGCCGCATGGAGGAGTTAGCAATGGAATTGAGGGTTCCTAGCTGCGAAGCAATCTTTTCTTGGGCCCCTGCAGCTGTAGGATCCTGAACTACTTCTCCCAGCTCCTTCAGGATATCTCTCTGGAGTCTGGTGAAGTGACAAAGATAATTCAGCGACGATAGCAAAGGTCGCTGAGGAAAACATCCGCTTGCCGTACCTATCCATGGTCCTAGAGTCCTTATTAGGAGGATGGACGGGCACGGAAGGATCTGCAAGTTCCTTTTTGGTGGCCGCAGCCACCACAATGGCATCAGCGGGGACACCCTTTGTAAGGAATTGTTTGTCACTAGGGGCAGTTATAAATTTAGAAGGCCTCCTAGGGACTGGCTCTACAGAGTCAGGAGCTGTCCATGCCTTTCGTGCTATAACCTGCATAAGGGGTCGAAGGCGGAGACACCCAGGAGGTGGAGGGCCGAGATCCAAACGCCTCTAGGTATACTGACTCATCCTCAGAGGGATTGTTGGTGGGCCAGTTTCCCCTCTGTTTCAGAAGTTCTAGGATGAAGGTGAAGGAGACATCCTCAGAGGGGATCTAGGGGATCCCCTGACTCATCAAAGTCAGTATCCAGTGACAGACTCAGGGAGTCTACATGCTTCCTCTTACAAGTCCTCTTCCTAGGAGGATCTCCCAAACATCAGGAGAATCCTCGGAAGAGGGGAAATTCCCAATGGGGAAACCTGAGGCGGAGGATCTCTGGGTCCTGTAGCAAGAGAAGTGGCAGAGATGTCAACAGGTACAATAGAGGGAGGAGCTACGGGAAGAGACTGCTGACTGATACCAGTGGCCAGTACACTCTTCATCACCTCGAATGCTCCCTCCCAGGCAGGTCCGAGACCCGCTCAAGAGCTAGGAACTCCAGGGGCCACCGAAAGGGAAGTCTCCGAGGCAGATGTCGGAGCCGAGCTCACCAAGGCCGAGGCTCCAAGGGGAAGAGCGGGTTCGGACAAGGGACCGATGCCACTCACCCCCTCGGAGGAGACCATGGAAGCCCGACCACCGAATCCCTCTAAGGAAGAGGAGATAAGAGTAGGGGCTGAAGGAACAGAAGGGGTATCCGTCCTCCAGCCGTAGCAGTAACCATGCCCGAAGACTCCAACTCCAAGCTCTGGGGTAGAGTTGAAGGAGGAACTGTAACGGGGTGTGGACCAACAGTCGTCTGCTGAGACGGACTGTGTAGCATTTGGGCCAGTACCTGTGACTTGAGCAATCTACTGACCACTCTCTCTAGGTCATGGTCTGACAACCTGGATGACCTTGAAGATCGGCTCCGATGGCTCCGTTCCGATAGAAGAGGCGAGGCCGCCATCGAAAGTATCGGCTCCAAGGAAGGAGACCTCGACCTCTTCCTGGAATGGGTCATCGGAGCCGATATTACTGATCCTGTCGGCACCGATTTCTCGGAGCCGGCAGAACGCTTCGATGTATCGGCTCCAGCCGGAGCCGATACAGCCACCAAAGTAACGGTGTCGGAGCCGATCGGAGCCGACACCGACGCCTGTGCCACATGGGTGTCGGAGCCGATCGGTGTCGGAGCCGGTCGGAGCCGACACCACAGTGGTCAAAGCAGATTCAGCACCGATAGCCATCGGTCGCGGAAGCTTACTGGATCCAGAATCGGCTCCAGCCGGAGCCGATCTCGACTCTATACGAGTCGGAGCCGAGGCCACAGGCTTAGAAACAGAAGCCTGGGTCTTGGCAGATTTAGTTGATTTTTGTGGGGCCGACTTAGCCGGAGAGCCCTCCGGCTTAAGAAGACCCCTGAGAATCAACTTATTCCTTCTCTCCTGCAGGACTCTCTGGCTGAAGGAGTGACAAATAGCACAGGAGTCCTGCAGGTGAAGAGGGCCTAAACAGTACAGGCAAGAAGTGTGACCGTCTGTCAGAGACATCTTCTGACAGCACGAGTCACACTTCTTAAAACCTGAAACCCTCTCTTTAGACATAGTGCCTAAAAAAAAAACACACACACACCAGTCCAATTAAATTAAATTAATACCAAAAAGGTATTTAGTAAAATATACCAACACACACACCCTAACAGGGGGGGGGATGGGATAGGGAAATTAACTGACTAAAAAAATTAAAAGAGACAGGGATTTCTGTCAGAAAAAGTTAAATTTAAAGTTAAACTATCAAAAATAAAAAGTTTTAAACTAAAAAGGGGCTTAAAAGTCACAAATGTGAATCACTTACCAGGAGCTGGTAAAGAGAAGACCTCCCAAGCGAAGCGGCAAACGAGATCTGGGTACTTCCTGCCTTGCATCATGGGATATGGGGCTGCCTCGAGCTGGTAAAAGGAGTTCTCGAGCTAAAGCAAGTGCCGAGTCGGAGCCGAGGGATCGGCTCCGAACCCATCAAGCAAGAATGAAGGCGAGATTGACAACTTAACATTGAGTATTTGGTAGCCTGCCAAGCAACTTGGTACTATGAGTCGTCAATCACAAGAGCAGATAGATCAATTAACTCCAGCTATCTGACACCCAGGAAAGGGAACTTTGATCCATGAGGACAGTAGACTTGTAGGACTAAAACTGAATCATAACAGTATTAGCCAGTTTTGAAAACTGCAATACTGAAATGCACATATAAAACCTATAATGGCAGATCAGCTTAACAGAAATAAAGGACAGTCACTTTTACATGAGCAAAACAGAACAGGAAGTCCCTGAATTTCTATGTTAAATGTATGAAGGAACAACATCCTTGCAAATAATGCAGTCTTCTAAAGATGCACAATGAACTGCAGGATACCAAAATGAAAAAATCCAAATTACATCAAGATGCTGGATCATGTGGGCAGACTGTGGTAAAGCACACACACACACACACACACACACACACACACACACACACACACACACACACACACACACACACACACACACACACACACACACACAAATAAAAAGTGAAACAAAATAACACAGAAAGTGCCACTGTGGTGTTGGAAGTGAAGAGGAATGAGGATATAAACAATTCCTTTAGTTTTGGGGTGTGGTTGTCCTTCAGGAAGTGTTTGATCAATTAGTTATAGGGCCAGAGCACTGTCCCCCACAAGGTCATGAAGGTCAGAAACAGTTAAATCCTCTGCTCAGAATAACTGAAGCTGAACTCTGCAAGTCTGTAAACAAACCATTCTTGGGCAATAATGGGTACTTTTATGCGTAAACACAGAATCTTTTCCATTTAGCACAGTAAATTTGCTGAGCGGAAAACTTCTTGGGAGCTGCCACCATTTCTAACAGCCAGAATGTCGGGAAGGACCCACGGGTCTACAGCAGAAGTTAGGCCCTCAGGTGGAGCCAGCTGTTACTCTACTGTGGGGATTCCTTTTGCTAGAACTGGAACAGCTTCCTGTATTGTACAGAACCAACACCCCAAAACCACAGCCATCCAAATAACAAAGGATGATGAAGATGACATATGGACTTTCTTCTCAGAACATTAGGGTGTTGTGAAGAAGTAGAGGGACTTGGTGGAAGGCAGACAGGAATACCCTCTACTGAGAGATGTCCACCAAAAAATCCTCCTTGCCTAATGCACAAAGCAGAGTTGAGGGAGACTAACACTGTCCCCCAAGTAGTAAACAGGATGATTTTTGAAGTAGTCCACTTACAGAAGATACTATCACTTTCACTATAACATCTTTACTCTAATTCCTAACAGGTCTCCACTTTAACTAATGAGAATATACAAAAACTACCTTCTCAAATAATTTTTCTAATGTATATTAAGTATATCTATTTTTATTCTGCTCTTTATGTTATAAAATTATTTTTAAATTTTCACTTTGATGTGTGTTTACATTCTGGGCTGAGACTGAAACTGGTCCAATGGAATCAGTGCTCTACCCCGGTTAAATTGTATGTATAAATAAATAAATAAAGATCCAAATGAGACATAGCATTCACAGTGCTAAGTCCAGCAGTGCATTCCCTTTGTTGGATGTAAACTACTGAGAGGAAGTAATGCCTCTAAGTCTACGGCCGACTGCCAGACAGACATTTCACTTAAAGGAATATGTCTGTGCCCTCATATGCTTGTTTATGTATCATACAGTGGACTAGTTTTTAGACAGCATCAGGAGGATCTCAGAAAGTGCATTCCCTTCGGAGACTGTTAGGGCCAAGAAGACTGTGCATAGTTCAAAAACCCTCTCTCCAAATGGGGTCAAATTCCACTGAATTTTGGTGTTGCTGAGAAACTACCAGCTGTGTAAGATCTTACCAGAATAGTAGATGTTCTCTTTACTGCTGCAGTATTATTTACAATAGGGATTCTCTGCTAAGGGTGGCCTGATGTCCGGTCAGTATATCAAAGCCTTTAGGTTGCTTTACGGTACGCCGTATGTCACATGTACGTCCCTGCATAGGCATAAAGATGATGTCCGGACGTACCATCCTCAGAAGACAGCACGAGTAGGAATACCAGCCCAAGGAAAAAAGAGATAACCAGTACATCTAGAAAAGAACGAGGGGGAAGGAGGGAGGGAGTGAATACTGCAACAGTGAAGAGAAGGACATCTACCGTTATGGTAACGCAATTGTACCATGTCCTTCCATTTAACTGTTGCAGCATTTTTTTACAGTAGGGAAAGTGCAAAAGCTCAGAAAGAAAAAAGGGAGGAGGAGGGACCAGCAGAGCTCTCCAGCAGCCCAAGGAGAATGGCTCTATCAAAGTCAGCTCTAGGTCTGGAAATCACAGCCAACTTATAGTGCTTAGTAAATGTATGCACAGAAGACCAGATAGCTGCCTCAAGAATAC
This sequence comes from Protopterus annectens, assembly GCF_019279795.1. NCBI lineage: Eukaryota > Metazoa > Chordata > Ceratodontiformes > Protopteridae > Protopterus > Protopterus annectens. Next base: position 770,301,124 of record NC_056741.1, on the reverse strand, counting down.
AGTTCGTATCCAAACCCTTGAAAAAAAAACGCCAGAAGAAGTCACAGCCCCAGTAGAAAGCCTTAACAGAAGAAGAAAGGCTCTTGCCATGGAAGGCATAACAAAATAGAAATGGCTTTAGAAATTCAAGAAGAAAGAGTTTGCTTGGAAACGGCCAAAACCTAAGTATCTGGGATGAAAGGAAACAAACAGCTGATCAGATGTACAAAAAGTCTTAGTCTTACCCAAATAAAATCTGAGTTGTCCATACACATCCAAGGGTGAGCACCTTCTCACTAGTAGACTGCAAAGAAGGAAGTAGTCAGATGAACAGACTAATAAGAGACAACTCATTCACCACCTTGGGCTTAAATGGAAGCTTAGCGCAAAGGGACACCCTGTCCTTATGGAAAACAAAAAAGTAAGACAAGCCTTAGGGCTTGAAGCTCAGACACCCATCTGGCAGAAGTAAGGGCCAAAAAAGTACAGTGTTACAAGAACAATGCAGTAAGGAAGTTGAAGCTCAAATGGGGCCTGGATCAACTTTTCTAAAACGTGTATAGATATATATATATATATATATAGGACGCCTTTAAGAAATTGTTTAGCCTCAAAACTAGAAGTTAAAGGAGATGATAAAGGCAGACAAGCAGATTTAGTGGTCATAACAGAAGAATAAACCAACCCAGCATTGAGCAGTTTACACAGATAAAACAGAACCAAGGAACATCCATGGTAATCTCCAAACTCTGGACCTCACCCAGTTCGGGTTTGTAAAAGGCAGATCATGTCTCCTAAACCAGATAGACTTCTTTGAAGGAGTCACCAAGGCTGTAGACGAGGGTAAGGTGGTTCACACAGCCTATCTAGAGCTTGACAAGGCTTTTGACACCATCCCTCACTCTGGAATTATAGATAAACTCACTAAACTAGGTATAAATCCCTATGTCACAAGAAGGGTTGACAACTGGCAGACTCCAAATCTGATTTCAGACTAGTGACAAGTGGAGTACCACAGGGTTCAGTCCTGGGTCCTCTCCTGTTTGGTATCTACTTTTCTGAAGAACAGGTTAACACAGAAGGTCTTTGACCAACGAAGTTTGCAGATGACTGCAAACTAGGAGCCATAATCGAAACTCCTAACAATGTGGACATCCTACAAAAGATCCACACTGAGACAGATGCCTGGTGTCAAAGCCATGGCCTCAAGCTCAATGCCAAAAAGTGCACCGTCATCCCCTTTGGTAAAAACTCTGTATCCATGAACTACCAACATAGGCGGTAGTCTACTTAACACCGAAGGTATGATAAAAGACAAGCAGACAGTAGACTCTCCTTTGATAATCACATCACCACAGTAGTCAGGAAATCCTTCTACATGACACACCTCATCACAAAAGGTTTCTCATCAATGAAAAGAGAGGTCATTGTTCCCCTCTACTCATCACTCATTAGACCCATTATAGAGTACAATGCCCCCTTTGGTATGTACCTCACAAGACATCTACAACAACTGGAAAGGCTGCAGAAATACCTCACAAAGAGGATTACCGGCCTCAAACAGATGCCCTATGCAGACTGTCTCAAAAAACTCCAGCTTTACTCCGTTGCATATCTCCTACTCAGAGGTGATCTCTGCCTAACATACAAAGCTATGTCAAACCCAGAGCTGTTGGACATGCTCCACTAAAAGAAATCCCAATCCTTCAGAGCTACATGCTCTAGAGACCTAAACCTTGTCACCACAATAAACAGAATATGCTGGAGGGATAGATTCCTGTCCCAGAGACTTCCCACACTCTGGAACAAACTACCTATCTATATCACACAAAGCTCCTCATTAGCACTCCAAGAAAAAATCTTGATGACTGGATGGGAAATAAGGAAATTCACCCCAGGGATCACTTCTGTGGCTCTGCTCGACAGGGGCACAGGAAAATAATTTTCTTGGGTGGCGAAAGCCAGGGTACCTTTTTGGCTAGGCTTATATAGGCTCTAGGGCCAATAGCCTAGTACCTACCTATGAATCTATGAAAGTGGATCCAGGTTAAGAGAGACACCAAACACAAAACCTCTTCCTTTCTAGTTGTGGGCTTCCTGGCCTCCTGCAGGAGACTAAGCATGTCCTCAACAAAAGGCGTCTGCATGGAATCAAAATCCTATCACCCACAATATCAGCTGAATGGTGGACAGGTGAGGATGGATGAGAGATCCCTTGTCTTGTGAGAGTAGATTTACCCCGTGAGGTAACTTGTGATGACTGCCCCTGGCTAAATACAGAAGAGGAGGGAACCAATGCTGTCTGGGCCAAGAGAGTCACCAGCAATATTTTGGGAGCATCCTGTTGTATTTTGAACAGGACCTCTGGAATGAAAGGAAAGGGAGGGAAGGCATAAAAAAGCATCCCCTTCCAGGAAAGAGAGTGGGTGTTCACCTTCCAGATCACATTACTTGGGAATCTGGCATAAAAAGAGGAAGATGTCTACAGAGAAAGGCAAAAAGATCTACTTGAGGGTTACCTCACTGGTGGACAATGTCCAGAAACACATCCCTGTGCAGCATCCACTCACTGGATTGTGTTATGAGTCTGTTCAAAGTGTCTGCCACAATGTTCTGACCTCAGGGAACATAAACAACCTAAAGAGTCACCCAATACTGGACAGCTAGGTCCCACACTAGAGAGTCAACCTGAAAAGGAGGTAAGATCTTGTCCCCCCCCCCCTTGCTTGTTGACATACCACATTGATGTGGCATTTGTCTGTCAACACCTTGGGAGACCCTGGGAAGAATAGAGGGTGAAAAGCCTGAAGAGCCAGCAGAAGAGTTCTCATTTCCTTGACAATGATGTGGTCTTTCCTTTGTTGAGGTGACCAATGACCCTGCACCTTTACAGAGTCGAAGGATGCATCCAATCCCACATCTGAAGCATCTGTGAACAGCTCCTGAGATGGAAGAGGGGTTTGAAGGGGAAGCCCTGGATTGAGAGTCAACTTCAGAATCCACCACTGAAATTACAGCTTGAGGCATGGAAAAAGACAGATTAAGAAGTCCAGGGTATGAGAATGCTGAAGGCAAACTGACTTTAGAAAGAACTGAAGTTTGCTCATGTGGAGTTAGAGCTCTCAGAAACCCCCTTATTATGATTAAGACCAGTGGAAGAAGGGACTGAAAGAAGGAAATGAGAGTCAAAGCCTTTGGAGGAGGAGGAGGCAGGGATGCCAGCATTTGAATAGTCTATTATCCTGCACCCTAGAAATACATTATCCTGTGAAGGATTCAGAAAGGTCTTTTGGAAATTTATAGTGAACCCAGGCTTTGCAGGGGGTGAAATGGCAAAGTGAAGATGCTGCAGTAGAATCTCTGGACAGGATGCTTGAAGTAAGAGATCACCTAAGTAGGGAAAGATCTGTATCCCCCCTTAGCCTGCAAAAAACAATCACTGGAGCAAGGCATTTGGTGAATTAGCTTTGGGGAAGTAGAAAGGTCAAACAGTAAAGCAGAGAACTGAAAATGCCAGGAAGCAGCAGAGAAATGCAAAAACCTCTTGAAAAGGGGAAGAATAGGAATGTGAAGATAAGCATCCTTGAGGTCCAGAGACACTAGAAAAGCCTGCGGAAGCAGCAGCAGAGGAAAGAAAGTCTGAAGGGACAACATCCAAAAGAAGGGACCTTCAGAAAGAGGTGTTTAAATGAGAGAGGACCAGAATGGGTCTTCAAGTGCCCTCTTTCCTGGGCACCAATAACATTCTGGAGTAAAACCCCATACCCCTTTGGGAAACTGGAACTGCCTGAATAGCCCCCCCCCCCCCGAGTCAAAATATCCTGAAGCACCCCTGGGGAAAAAAGCCAACTCTTCCTCAGTCCCCTCATGGTCTTTAAAGGGGGAAAAGATTTTCAGACAATTTAATACCCTAGGCAGATAATGGACAGAATCCAAGAATCCTGAGTGATCTTTAACCAAACTGAAAAAGAAAGAGGAATATGCCTGAGAAGAACAGGATAGTCAGTCAGCACCTGGTTTATCAGGAAAAGGAGATTTCTGTGTCACAGGAGTCTGGGTAGCTTTAGCAGGAGGAGCCCTTTTACCCCTCTTTTTGCCACTGGAATGAGGCAAAGCCGCCTACAAACAAAGGCAGGCTTATTAGGGTAATTATGTTGAATTTTAGGCACAGATGAAACAAAAACATGTTTAAGTTCCTGTAAAGCCTTGCCCTTATCTTTGAGTGACTTACACACATCTGCAGCAGCTGTACCAAATAAGTGTTTTTATCCAGAGGAGCATCCATTAACTTAACCTTAATATCATCAAGCAAAGGTTGAAGCAGAAGCCAGGAGTACCTCCTCATCACAGAAAGAAAAGCAGCAGTTCTGGAAGAAGCATCTGCTGCATCACAACTGCACTTAATAGAATGGTGAGCCACCTGAGAAGAGGTCCCCAACAAGGAGCTAGCAGAAGTCTCCCCTTCAGAGTCAGGAAGGTCAGAAATTACCTGACAGGCCTGAGAAAGAGCCAAAATGTTTCTGGACATATGGGTCTGATAACTGAAAGTTTTAAAAGTCAAGGTAGCAGAGGTATAGACTTTTTTACCTAGCCTTTCCATAGTCCTGCTGTCTTTATCTGAAGGAAAAAGCTTTACAGAGGGGAACAACTGAGACCAGTTGTCGGATTCCACAGACACCACAGAGGGCTCAGCTGAAGGAAATCTATACACGAATTTGCAATCCTTAGGCACCCTTTAAAACCTGTCAGGTTTTTTGGGAGCAGGGGGCTAGGATTCTGGAGCATGAAAATGTAGTAGAAAAGGCATCCAATACAGAAGGTCTGGGAGAGTCAATTTGCAGAAGTTTCTAGTACCTCTTCTGCACCTCAGAAACCCGGGCACAATCCCATTTAAACAATTCCATCATCCTGGAAATTGCTGTCCCTGAAGGAAATCTCCTCAACTGGAGCAACAGGACTAGTGGACTCCTCCTCCTCAGAGCCATAATCTAAATAAGGAGGGGTCTGGGATGAATAAGCAAGGGATTCCTCATCCAAATCCACCTCTTCCTCAGAGGAATCGTGTTCCCTAGGCATTTTTTAGAGAAGTAGAAGACCAAGGCAGTGCAGGAACAGAAACTCCTTGAGGAGGTTTTAAAGCCATAAGGGCACTAAACAAACCCTGAGTGTAATTCTGCCATTCACTCTGATAGTCCTTAGGAACAGGAGAAACATGCTTTGTTTTTTGCTTCTTCAAAGGGACATCTGCCCTGTAAAACTCAGAAGGTTCAGACATCAGACATTCCAAAACTTACTCTAATCAAAATTTGAGGAACACCCCTAGGCCCTTCGGTAATAATCAGATGTGGGTCCCACCTTAACATCTGTAACAGACATCTGCAAAACCTCCAAGACATGCGTGAGGCCAGATCCATGCCAGCCTCCAAAGTGGTCACAGCAGAGGAATCCAATGGACAGGCCGGGCAATCCTCCAGGCTTTCACTAGCCTCATGAGAGACATCTGACAGATGTGGTCAACGGAAGAATCGGACCTAGATTTCTTGGCCTTCCTCACAGATGGATGACACTCACAGCACGAAATTCCTTCCATAGTGTCTTTTGCTAAAAGCTTAACACTGTTCACTATATACAGGGCCAAAGAGAAAGCAGACTACAAAATATATTTGGGACACAAGCCTGACAAATGGAACAGGACGTATGGTCATGGGAAGTGCAGAGACAAAACAAGCACTGCTTATGATGGTTTTTATGGGGAATCTGTCTGGCTGCACTGGCATTTACCCTTTCCTGGATGGCATTAAACCACACACACAAACAATCAAAAAGAAAATAAGAGCAAAAACCTCAACAGGGCACTTTTCTGAAATGGCTTGGTGAACCAGCAACAACTAGAGTGTTCAGACCAACGATCAAAAGATGGTGTTTGGACTGGCAGCAAAAAATTTCTGAGGATGGTACGTCCGGATATCACCTTTATGGCCTATGCTATACACTGAGAGCATACGTGTGATGTACAGCTTTGTTATACTAGCTGAATATCATGCCGCCCCTGGAAGGGGATCCCTATTGTAGACTACTGCAACAGTGAAATGGAAGGACATCAATTCCCCACCCTACCAACAAAGCATTTTTTTTGTCAGGGTTTGCAATGGGTTGTACTGCAAGAGTAAGAGGCCCAAATGACAAAAGTACAGCTGTGCAAGTAAACTTATCATAACAACAGATGGTATATGGGATGTCCTGCCAAGGACTGGGTCAGACGACCAGCTTCCAAAGCTTTAGTGCCCCTTACTTGCGCCCTAGCCAATGCATAACTGGAGGACAGTAAGAAAAAATAAAAACGGTGGCTAGGGTGTCTAAAACCTCAGAACTTTCTTGCCTCAGAACAAGGCAGCTTAACACCCTTCACAAAAAAAAAAAGTGTAAAAGGTGTAGGGATGAGAAGCGACGGGAGAGGGGTGCAGGAGTTCATGGCTATTGCAAAAGTGATTTATTCAAACGTATACTGTTACGTTAACCTATACAACTGCATTATGTTCATCATTAGATTACAGCAGCAGTTCTTGGCTACATGGGATGAATAACAAAACTTAATAAACCAGGGAGGAAGAAAAGGGATCCAAGTCCAGTAGGCCTTGGAGAATAGTTCTAGCAAAGCCTGCATTGGACCTTGAAAAAGAATCCATTACACAGTGCTCGGTAAAGATGTATACAGATGACTAAGCTTCTGCCTCTAGTATATTCCTAGAGTCTGCTCCTTTCCATAATGCCAAAGACATAGCCAAAGCCCTGGTAGAATAAGAATAACAAAGAGCAATAGCATGAGGCAACCATTTAAAGATTCTGTTTTTACACTGATTGTCCATTTCTTACCTTCACAGGAAAACAGCAGCTGATCAGCAATCCTGAAGGATTTTGTTTTGTCAATATAGTATCAAAATAGTGGCCAGACATGAAACTCTTTCACTTATTTTTAGGTTCTGTAAAGAAAACAGGGAGATGAAAAGTCTAGCCCAACAAACTCTGAGATGAGCTTAGGCCAAAAGGAAGGAAGGAAGGATTTGTTTTCAAAGTAACCCTATCTTTATGAAAAATGAGGTAGGGGTGATGCACCATAAAAGCTTGTTAACTCAGACAATGTTACTTGTTGCACTGACATTTACAAGGAGACTACTTCCAGGATGAACCGCTAAACAGTCTCATGAGCAGGTTCAAATATGCTTTTTCAGCACAAAATTAAGATCCTAAGAAAGAGCTACATGCCTTCTAAGTTTGAATATGCAAGGAGTCCTGGTACAGAATTTGATTAAATAAAAGTCATGTACTCACTATAACCATGCATCTATGTTGCTCATTTTCATTCTTCCTCAATGAATGGGTCTCTGATCTGACCTCATATCCACCTTCTCCATATTTCTTTCAGACTCTTAGATCCAACACTCAAGCTCCTCCCTTTACCCACAATGCCTCAGAACCCAGTATTACCTCAGATCGAGTTTGCTGCTCAACCAGAAAAAAAGTGGTTATAGCCCACCTAAGAGATAAAGATAGAACAGGGGTTCAAACAGGAATATTGGTTACAATATTTTTATCAGATCACTCCAAAAAAGAAATAGAAAGGGGGGGGGGGAGTTGAAGAATGAAAATGAACAACACAGATGCACAGTTACTGCGAGTACATAATTTATATCTGATGTTGTAATTTTTATTCATTCCTCAATGAATGGGATAGAGAGTCCCCGGCTATGATAAACTTCAGTGGCCCTCAGGGAAGTATGTTCCAGAATATCTCAGAACCAAAGGCAGTTCTGCTTCTGGAAATGAGATGCAATTAGTAATGAATAAAGGTATGAGCATTGGACCAAGTGGGCTTTAGCACAAATATCATCAATAGAAGACAGAAGCTCTGGCACAGAAAGCAGATGATGTAACCATAGATCTAGTGGAGTGAGCATTTGGCAGTCTTGGCAAAGGCAAACCCCATTGAGAATAAACATAGGGAAATGCAATCCGTCAACCATTTAGCTAAGATAACTTTAGAAACTAATTTTCTCAGTTTACTGAGGCCAAAGGAGACAAACAACTGGTCAGTTTTTCTAAAAAAAACTTTGTCCTATGAGGATAATAATTAAGCTGTCTATGCTCATCTAAGAGGTGAAGCATATATTTGCCTTTATTAGAAAATTTTGGAAAGAACACAGGTAAACTGATCACTTGGATTGATGTTTGCTTCAGAGGCTCATTTGGGAAGAAAATATGGACTACTACATAAAGTGACGCTATCTTTGTGAAATGTCAAGTAAGATGATTTTGCGGAGAGTGCCTGGAGTTCAGAAACTTGCCTAGCTGAGGTGATGGTCACTAGGAAGATTGTCTTCCAAGAAAGAAACTTGAGATCAGACTTGGATGAAGGCTCAAAAGGAGGCTGAGTCAAACTCAGAGATGCAAGTTTAAGGTCCCATGGAGGAGTACGATCTTTAATAGGAGTTCTAAGCAAAAAGGTACCTTTAAAAAAGGCTTTGCATAACTACAACTTTGAGGAAGCTGCAAAGAAAGTATCTCCGGTGTGATGACTGGAGATGGCTACTAGCTGAACTTTGATGGTGGAAAAACTAGCTCCTTCTTGTAAAATTGTAGCAAGAAAATATAAAACAGCAAAAATAGGTGCAGTAAAATGATCCAATTCTCTTTGATGGGCTCAGTAAGAAAAACTCTTCCATTTACTCTTGTATACTTTTCTAGCGGAGGCTTTTTGGGGTAACATCAAAATCTGGTGGACCAGGACAGAAAGCATGGGCTGTCTGGCAATCGATGAAATTGGAGAAGCCATGTGGTCAACTTGAGTCCTGGAATGTCTGGGTGAGCCATTCCTGTGGGATGAGTGATCAGATTTGGAGTGGATCCAATGTCCAAGGCAGACTTTGGAAATAAGATAAAAAAACGGAGAACCACACTTGATGAGGCCAAAATGGAGCAATGAGGACAACCTTGCACTTCAGAGTGCTTTCTGAAGAAATTTGGGGATTAGAGGTAATGGGGGTTAAGCATAAGAGAGATCAGAGGGTCAAAATATGACCAAAAGGATCTCTCGGTGACTCCCCCCAGGGGGGTATTACGGCAAAGAACCTGCTGCACTTGTTGCTGAGGGGAGAGGCAAAGAGGTCGCAGCAAGGTCAACCACATCAATGGAAGATTCTCTCCCCCACTGCTTGATTGAGAGACCATTCATGAGGCAACAGAATAGTCCTGCTGAGTTCCCCTGTATGTGCTTTGCTAGTAGAAAGCAGTTGGGGGAGATTGCCAATGACCACACACTAACTGTTTTTCGACAAACGGACTAGGACCAGGTTCTCCCGTTTGCTGGTATACCAAAGTACTGATATATTGTCTGTTAGGATAGCAATTGTCCCTACAGGAACAGAGTTCTGAAAAGCCCACAATGCTAGGAGGACTGCTCTCACTTCTAGGACATTGATATGCAAAAACTGGTCTCTTCTGGGGATCATATACCTTGGATAGTCCATCCTAAGAAATGCCCCCCACCCCAATTGGGAGGTGTCCGTGGTCACCGTGGCTCCTGGAGGTGGGAATACAATAGGGATGACCCTGACAAACTTCAATGGACTAAATCCACCAAAGCAGGGAGTTCCTGCAAACTCGAGAAAGTTTTACAGGGTGGGTCAGTGTCCACTGAAGAATGCGCATGTGGAAACGAGCAGTTGGTATTCAGGTAACTGCCTTGGCAATTGATCCTAAGGCCTGAAGAACCAGTTTTGCTGGGGGTGAAGGGTGTGACAGTATCTCACTGACATGCAATCTTATGGAATGTACTCTGTTTGGTGGAAGAAAGGCCAACTGACTGGCTGTGTCCAGGCAAGCTCCTATAAATTCCAAGAATTGAACTGACTGAATATGGAACGTGGAATAATTGACTGTGATCCCAAAAGACTGACTTAATTGGAATAATTAGTTCCTGGCCTTTTTGAGGAGATGCCTGGTTGGGCCAGTGAGGAGCCAAACATCTAGTTAAGGAAACACTCTGAATCCGAGCAGTTTGAGATGAGCTGCTACCATTGTCATGCATTTGCTGAACACCTTGGAAGCTGTGGTGAGATCAAAGGAGGGGGCTCTGAATTGATAATGGCTAGTCCCCAACCAAAAGTGCAGACATCTCTGGGAGCGTCTGTTCATCTGGATGTGATAGTATGCATCTTGGAGATCTACCGAGCAGATCCATTCTTCCTTCTGTAGAACAGGTTGAATGGACTGAAATGTGACCATTCGAACTTGAAGTACTTCACAAACTGATTTAGACTGCTGAGACCAAGAATGGTCCTCAGGTCCCCTGTTTTCTTTGGCACTAAAAAAAAACCCTGAGTAAGTTCCAAATCTTTTCTCGTCTGGCGAGGCCTCTTGGATGACTTTTGTCAAACAGCTTTTGAAATTCTAGAGGTGTTAACTCCTGATAACTGGGTGTATCATCAGGAAGATTTTTCATTTGGATGGTGGGATTTACAAAAAGGGAATGAAATATCTTCTGAATATAATTTTTTGCACTCGTGTCTTTTGTGATAGATGGTCAGACTTCCAGGTGTAGGGACAAGCACCCCCCCCCCCCAAGTGCCTCCAGAGAAAAGCAGTCAGACAAGTCCCTCAGGAGTGTTGAAAGGGTCTATCCAAAAAGGAATCTCAAAACCCTTGGTTTTGCAGGCCTTCTCGACTGTGAGGGTGGTGTCTTCCATTGAACCCCCGCCTCTGGGAGAAGTTTCACCTCAAGTCTTGAAAAAGTCCTTATGATTTTTGGAACATCTTTTGACCTCTGTGTTGATTCCTAGAGAAGGATCTCCGCAGGGCAGAAAAATGGATTTCCACAGCAGGCAAGGTCTTTCCGTTTTGCTCACTACAGGAGAGTGTTTCTTTTACTGTGGGCCTATGCAAAGAATAGCCATCAAATGGAGCCAGCACTGATGAAAGAAGACTTAAAGGGCTCCACAAAGTCACACAAATGCAACAAGGCATGTCTCCCGATGCCTATGAATGAACCCACTGTCCATTAGGAACCTTCTATTTGCATGAGAGATTAACCTTATGGATGCATTAGAAATTGACTGAAGGGTGGCCAGCTGCGAAGAACTATGCTCCTCCGCCGACATGGGCCAAGGCCTAGATTTGGAGAGTTCCTTAATCAAGTCTCTCTGCAATCTGGAAAAAAGTGCCAAGTAGTTGAGTGATCACAGAGCAAAGGTCACTGAGGCATAAATGTGCTTTCTAAACCTGTCCATTGCCATGGACTCTCTAGTAGGATAATGAGCAGAAGAGCTTTGTTCACCTAGCTTCTTTTTTTCTGGCTGCCGCCACAACCATGGCATCCATGGGAACTCCTCTACTTCAATGAGGCCGGTCTTTGAGTGGAGCAAGAAATTTGTCTGGGCGATGGGGAATTGGTATTTGAGTAGAGTGAGAAATTTGTTTGGGCAAAGGGGAACTGGTCTCACAGTATCTGGCTCCTGTGTGCAGTGAGACACCAAATCTACAAGGTCATCTTGTCAGAGGGGTAACCCAAGATATAGCTGGACTAGACCTGAAGGCTTCTAGGATCAACAACTCATTCTGGGAAAGGGGGTTGGAAGACCATCCACCTTTCTGGCTAAGGATCTCTAGAATGTCTCTGAAGATCTCTTCTTGGGGAGATCTTGGGAATTCTTCCCCTTCATCGAAGTCGGTGTCTTCGGTTAAAGATTCCCGAGGGGAATATATCTGCCTCCTTTTACACAATTTCATCCAGGGGACCTTCTTAGTGTGATGATCTGGAGAGGTATCAGAAGACAGGGGAAGTTCCTGAGAAGGAACTGCCTGGAAACTCATAAGGGGTGGCTGAGGAATAGTATGATGAAGCTCAGAAGTCAGATCCCAAGGATGCATGGAAGTAGGACCTGAAGAATTAAGAACATGTACTCTCTGGTGAGAAAAAGCCCCCTCCACCACCTCGAAAAGAGAAGGTTCGGGAGAAGCCGTTGTCAGCCTCACTGGAGCCAAATAGTACAGTTCTGTACACTTACCATAAATGTAGATGTTTGAGTGTATTCACTGTTGCAGTCATCACACTTGGGTTAACTGCCTGCAGGTAGCCCTCAGTCGGCCCAAATACCAGAGTCTTAGTATTTCAGATGCTGTCGCTTCTTCCATGAAGTCAGGGCGTCAGGGGTATAAAAACAGGTAGCTGAAGCCATTAAATCAGTTTTTCTTGCCTCAAATGTCAGGAGCCCCCATACAGGGAGCGAGTCTTTGTTTCTTTCGGCTTTTCATGGTTAGGGGTCGCCACAGCGGAACTCCGGTCTGCTAATCATTGGTAGTTGATTTTTACGTGCCGAGTTACCAGCCCTGACGCACAACCTTCAACGAAGGTACGTCCATTCACGCATGTCTCCACGCAGAAGACGCTCTAGCTGGGAATCGAACTGGACCGTGTCTTACTGTGAGATGACAATGCTACTGCAGCACCACCATACAGGGAGCTAGTCTATGGTGGGGAAAACACCACCAGTAAAAAGTAAATACCAATGCCATTAGGAACAGCCATAGAGAGGAGAGCTAGAGAAAGCCAGGGGGCTGGAGGGAGGGAAACCAGGACAGTAACAGTGAATACACTCGAACATCTACATTTATGGTAAGTGTACACAACTGTACTATGTTCTTTGTTTCACTGCAGCAATCATCACACTTGGGTAGATTCCCAAAGCTGAGGAAAGGTGGAGGCAGTCAAGAAGAGTTAAGGCTGGCTAATAGGCCTTGCAAGACTGCAGTAGCAAATCCTGCCCTGGATTTGGAAAAGATAGGCAAGTGGTAATGCTTGGTGAAGGTGTGTACAGAACTCCAGGTTGCAGCTTCCAGAAAGTCCCTGGTAGGGACTCCCCTGAGAAATGCTGTAGAGGTAGAAGTAGCCCTAGTGGAATGTGTTCTGACCCCCTGAGGGATTGGTTTTCCATGGTGCTTGTAGCATAAATGGATGCAGTGTGCTATCCATTTGGAAATGGTTTGTTTTGAAATGGCCTTAACCTCTGCCCCTGTTGCAAAGCTGACTAGCAGCTGGTCAGATTTTCTGAAAGGCTTAGTCCCATCAAGGCAGAACCTGAGCTGTCTGTGCACGTCCAAAGAGTGCAGGATTCTTTCCCCATTATTCTGAGGGTTAGGGAAGAAGGTTGGCAAATGGATTGGTTTAGAGCCACACTGGACACCCACCTTAGGCATAAAGGATGGGTTAATCCCGAGGGAAACTATGTCAGCATGGAAAATAATAAAGGGTTCCACAACCATCAAAGCCTGCATTTCAGGCACTCTTCTAGCTGAAGTGATGGCTAGAAGCAAGGTTGTTTTCCAAGACAGGAATTTTAACTCTGCTAAAGCTGGTAAATGGTTTTTATTTCATTCTCATGAATACGTAACAGTGTCACTGAATATTAATAAGTAATAGACCATAGGGATTGGTGTATTTGAATTTTATCTTTAATGATTTTATTGGTTTATTGCACAATGAATTTTGTATTTAAGTTACTGTGAATGTTTATGTCATTGTCTGATGAAGTCCTGGTGGAGAGGGACGAAAACGCGATTTGTTTGCTGTCTGTGAAGTGCGTTAATACATTGAACTTTTTTTTCATTGAGATTCAGCTGTTTCGCGACTTTTGTAGCTCTTTGGTGGATTATTAGTTTTGTTTTAGAGCTACAACCAGCCTTTTAGTGAACTCTGCTAAAGCAGCAGGTTCAAAAGGGGGGGGGGGGGAGCGTGAGCTTTTCCAGTACAAAGTTAAGGTCCTAAGTAGGGGTGGGCGCTCTCCTTGGGGGCCTTAAGTTGTTAGCCCCTCTCAGGAACTGTTTGATGAGATGGTGGGAAAAAAAGAGGTGGCTCAGTATTGTAATGAGCCTAAATGGCAGAGGCATGAATCTTAATGGAGGAGAAGGATAGGCCTCTGTGGAGTAGATCTGTTAGGTAATCCAGGATTAGAGGTAAGCAGGGCATAGCTGTGTCCTTTCCTTTAGAATGAACCCAAGAACAATATCTTTTCCATTTTTCAGCATAGGATTTCCTAGTATTATGCCTTCTGGCTTCAAGAATGACGTCTGGCACCTGTTTGCTTAGGGTTGCTGGTGGAATATTCAAGGAATAACCCAGGCTGCAAGATTTAGGGTTTGCAATTGTAGATGCAAAATCTGTCCCTCCTGCTGTGACAGCAGGGTAGGGGTTGGGTGTAGGTGCCAGGGTGGCATCATTGTCAGACTGCGCAGGAGTGGGTACCCATGCTGGCGTGGCCAGTCTGGGGCAATCAGAACTGTCCTTGGCCTGTCTTGTTTTAGCTTGAGTAGTACTCTTGAGAGAATGGGCAGAGGGGGAAAGGCATAGACTGAGAAGTTTTCCCATTGAAAGGATAGGGCATCCACCTTCCAGGCCCTGCTGTGAGGGTTCCTGGTGCAGTATTTGCTTCAGGGAGGCAAAGAGATCCACCTCTGGGGTCCCCCACCTCTGGATCAGAAGGTTGAAGGTGCTGGGCTCAAATTTCCACTCGCGTGGGTCTAGGAGAGTTCTGCTCAAGTTGTCTGCCAGTGAATTTTGTTTGTCTGGCAGGAAATGAGCTTGTAGATGGTCTTGGTTGTTCAAAGCCATGTTTCACAGGGACATGGCTAACCTGCAGAGTGGGTAAGAATGGGTTCCCCCCCTGCTTGTTTATGTACCACATAACTGTGGTGTTGTCTGTTTTTATCAGCAGTTGTCCTGGAAGTATTAAGTATCTGAAAGCTGTCAGAGCATTCTGTACAGCTAGCATCTCTTTTTGATTGATGTGCAGGAGAATCTCCCTTGGGCTCCAGTGGCTCTGAATGCATTTGCCAGCCATGTGAGCCCCTCATACATAGTGTGATGAGTCTGTGATCAGGGTTTGGGCGGCGTGGGGTTGAGTAAAATGCAGTCCCTTGTTGTGGTTGCATGCTTCTACCCATCAAAGGAACTCTGCCCTTAGACAGAGTATGATAGGAATAACAGTTTCCAGGTCCTGAGAATGCTGGCACCAAAGACTTTTTTTAAGTACCATTGAAGTTTCCTCATATGCAGTCTTGCACATGGAATTAACAGAATACATGAGGCCATGAACCCTAGTGCTTGCAGTATTTTTCTTGCAGATAGCTGGGTTCTGGTGGCCATTTGTTTGAAGTAGTCTGTCAGATAGACCTGTTTTTCTGAAGTGAGAAATGCCATCTGGGAAGTTGTGTCCAAGCTTGCTTCCAGGAATACAATCTTTTGACTGGGTACCAGTTGTGATTTATTTTCATTGATAGTGTACCCCAATGAAGTGAGAAGGCTTTTTACAAATGCCAGGTGCTGAAGAAGCAATTCCTAACTGTCCGCCTGAATCAGGCAGTCGTCCAAGTATGGGTAAATTTGAATATTTCTCTGCCTGCAATATGCAATGGCTGGAGCCAGGCATTTTGTGAATACCCTGGGTGCAGCAGATAAGCCAAAGGGAAGTGCAGAGAACTGATAGTGCATAGATCCTGCCCTGAAACGTAGATATTTCCTGCATGACACCCTTATGGGGATGCGCAGATAAGCTTCTTTTAAGTCTAGGGTGACTACCTAGCCATCCTTGGCTAGCATAGGGAGATGCTGTTGCAGGGTAAGTATCTTAAATTTTGGGACCACCAGGAAGGTGTTGAGAATTGAAAGATCCAGGACTGGGTGCCAAGAGCCCTCTTTCCTGGGCACCAGGAATAGTCTGAAGTACAAACCCTGACCCCTTTGTTCTACTGGAACAGGCTGAATAGCTCTGATATTGAGCAGGGAAAGTACTTGGTTTTGAGCCTCTGCCCACTGGTTTGGAGGAAGGTTTGGAAACCTGCTTGGGGTTGGCAGTGAATTGAAATAATATTTGTACCCCTGGGATACAATGTTGAGGACCCATCGGTCCTGAGTGATGGACATCCAGTTTTTTGCATGAAGGGCAAGTTTTCCTCCTAGGGGCACAAGCAATTGAGCAGGGCTGGGAAGAAGAGTTGAGAAGTCATTGTGAATTTTTTCCATAGGGAGGTGGCTTACCACTCCCTGTTTTAGAGGTGGGGGCATGCCATTGCTTAGATCTCTACATACCCCGAGACTGTAGTTTGGGTGGTCTGTTTCTCCTGGGTCTTGTCTGGGAAGGCCTTGAGTGGGCTGGAAAGGACCAGTGTTTTGAAGGGCAATACCTACTGAATCTAGGTGGTTGCACTTGTAAGGATTCCTTAACAGTTTGCATAGATTTAGCTTTTTCTTCAATCTTTTTAAGAACTTCTTCTGCTTTCGTGCCAAACAAACAGTTCTTATTTAAAGGTGTGTCAAGCAATTCGGATTTGACATGATCTGGCAAGGTCTGCTCCTTCAGCCAAGCATGTCTTCTCAGTACAAAGCCAGTGACTGCAGCCCTGCAAAGATGCTTCTAGGGCATCAAAAACACACTGCAGTGTGCTTACTAACATAGTTTGCAGAATGCATAAGCTCTTGCAAATCTTTATTTTCTGCACAATCTGGAAATATTACAATTTTCTGTTTAATTAGTTCCTTAATATGTTGCTGGTACTTCAGCATGTGAAACTGGCAATTCAGTGCCCTGACAGCAAGAGTTGCAGAGGTATATACCTTCTTTCCCCATCTGTATAAAGCTCTGGAATCTCTGTCCGAAGGGGTAGGATTTTTGGCTGTAGTAGCCTTAATACCTTTAGGTCCCTGGGATTTGATCTCTGGATCAGCAGTAGGATTCTTGAAAAAAAACTTGTGGGAGTCAGGTACTCTGTAGTACCCGTCAGGTTTCCTAGGGACCGGAGGTAGGGTGTCTGGAGTAAGACAGGGGGTATAGCTCAAGGCCTGTGCTGAGGCAACTCTCAAAATTCTCGAGTCTCTTTTTGGACTGAGGATAGTCTTGGCATTCCCAATAGAAATGCTCTCAAAGTATGCAAGGTTTCACCAAAAGAAAAATCCTCTGGAGGGGAGGCAGAGGAAATGGATTCCTCTACATCTTAATCCTCATAGGCTAATAAGGACATGTCCTGATAATAACAAAGGTCAGAGTCATCAAACTCCTGGTCTGTAGAATCTGAAGGCAACTGAATTCCTTGCTTCTTAGCAGGGGAAGGCTGGCTTCCCCTAATTAGCGTAATAAGGTCAGCCATTCTAAGCATTTGTTTATGTGGCATGGGTGCCTGAGCATGCCCTTTAGTCATCAGTTTTCTAGATGTAGTGCGTACTCTGGGCCTAAGAAACTTGGTAGTTTTAGCTAAAAATGAAGTCATCGGTTTGATTCGAACATTGGTAGGATGAAAAACACCCTTAGAAGCCGGGGCCTGTACAGCGGCTCCAGACCCATCCAAGGTAGAGACATCCGCTGGTTCCATAGTCAAAGCATCATCTCGCGGCATACCGGACT
Source organism: Protopterus annectens (assembly GCF_019279795.1). Classification (NCBI taxonomy): domain Eukaryota; kingdom Metazoa; phylum Chordata; order Ceratodontiformes; family Protopteridae; genus Protopterus; species Protopterus annectens. Next base: position 770,283,701 of record NC_056741.1, on the reverse strand, counting down.
CCGAATGGGTTTCAGCAGAGGCCTGCAAATCCAGAGAAGCGGGCATCAGGGGCTGCAAAGGCACCTCAGAGTACCAGCGGACTGACGGCTAGCTTAACGGAAGCGTCGTTGGCAGTTTTGGACCTATGCGGTCTGTCTTTATCCTTACGTTTTTTCGGAAGATCGGTAGTTGGACGGCTTACTGAAGCCATTTTGGAATACGGAAAACGAGACTGAAAGAATTTAGCGACAAAGACAGCCAGACGATGAATGGTTCAGGTGTTAAAAAGGCACAAAACCGACAGTGAGAGGCGTCGTGGTCTGGGCCTAAACAGGTGACACATTAAGAATGAAATTCTCTGTGAGGTATTTGCTTTCCACAGACAAGACAATTGTTAACTTTTTCTGACATCAGTTAGAGCAAAAAAAAAAAGGATCCCCAATGGGGTACTTAGCTTTAGAAGACTTCAGGATGATTAACTCGAAAACGAAAATTTCAAGTAGCGACCAACCGGCACTTGCGAACTGCTTCTGCTTCTGGTTCCTCGTCGGCAAGAAAGATTGATGTAATGACGTCAGCTGCCTGTTTTTATACCCCTATCGACCTTACGTCTTGGAAGAAGCGACAGCATCTGACGCAGAAATACTAAGACTCTGGTATTCGGGCCGACTGAGGGCTACCTGTAGGCAGACAACTGAAGTGTGATGACTGCAACAGTGAAACACGAAGAACATCTCCTGGTGCTGCTAAGCTCTGACCTCGCTTGGACTCCTGCCAGGAGGGAGGAATCAGACCTAAGTTGTCCAACGCTAAGGCTCCGAGAGGAAGCAACAGTCTAAGACATTCCCTCAAAGTCAATGCTTCGGCTTTGAGACTTGGCTTGCTCTAAGGGTGTCAGCACAGGACTAGTCAGGGACACCGTCGGAGTTGAAGATGTGGCTGTCTTTGGATCCGATGTTTTGGCTATCGGGGCTCTTAGATCTCAGGGCTCCGAAATCAATGGATGGATTGGAGAAGGACAGACAATGGAATGGGATACAGGTTGAAGGCTTACAGATCCAATGGGAGACTGAGACGTTTAAGACCCCCCATCTGGATCTAAGCTCTGAGGATCTTCCTCTTCATCCTATCCACATCTGCTTCAGAGAGGCTTCAAGAGGATCTGATACAAGTGGAAGGAGGATGGGACATTTTGTTTTGCTTCTCCTGTAAGAATGGAGATCAGAATCTAAGGGAAATAGGCTATGGAGAGAAACGGGGACCGATGGGCCAAGGAGACTTGGACGTTCCTGATGTCAGTTCTGAAGAAGTCAGATCCAACGCTTGGACTGTTTAGCAAGCAGCTCCGATGCAGGAGCAGTTTTAGGAGACTGGACAGGAGAGTGTTTTCTACGCACCTTGGGCTCCAAAGCTGATTCAGACTTTTTGGTGTGGGTTTGAACCCCTGAGAAGAAAGCTGAAGAGGAAGGAGCAGAAGCCGGTAGCAAACCTTTCAGAACTAATTTATTGGTTCTATCACTTATGGCCCAAGAGTTGAAACCCACACAGATTTGACAAGGAGTTTCCAGATGGGCTGCTCGTAAGCAACAGACGGACTCACGCCCTGTGGGAATCAGAGTTGGGTATCTTATGCCCACACAAACAAAAACACTGTCAAAGCACCGAACCAATCACAAAAACAAATGAAAAACTGGATTATTAGGCTGGAGAAACAAAACAACTCACAGAAATGGTGTATAAAATTCTTTACTTGTGCTTCCTGATACTTCGGCTCAAAAGCCTTCAAAGGAATGACTTTTACACCAAATGCAACAACTTTATATACAAGTTGAGAGGCTAATTATCACCTCATTATTCAACTGCAAGTGGCATTATATCATTAACTAGGTACTGCATATTAACCCTTTCTAAACATATTTTAACACCCATATATAAAAAAATGCAACTGCTAAATGTAATTAATAAATTTAACACCCAGAAATGTATGAAAACTGTGAAAACATATGAATTATAAACTTTCCAACCATTCATATCTCAACAATAAACTTTTTGACCTCATTACCAATATATAAAAAACATTTTTAATATAATATAAACAGTAATTATATATTGGTAAAGCTAATAAATGTTCTTAACACATGCCCCCAAAAGACTGGAATATCAAAAGCACACAATTCATTTCCAACTAACATATGCATCACCCTGAAGTGCATAATCATAACTTAATATACCACAACCTGAAATGTATTACATTATATATATGAATTACACTTCAGTAATGATAATTAATATTCAACTCCCGATTCAAACCTTTGGAAAATAATGTACCAAAGTTAATAATCAAGTTGGTCTCCAATTTTAATAATCCAGTCAGCAAATCTTCCACCTGTTTACTGAGAGGTTTGGCCAAAATGCTGAAAAACAAACTAACATCTGACCCAGCATGGGCTACCTGAAAATGATGTGCCACAGGATTTTCAACCCTGCCATGTTTAATATCACCCAAATATTCCAGTATGCGATTTTTTGCCATTCTCTTGGTTTGTCCTATGTACCACCTTGTGGGTTTGCACCCACAACCTTTGATGTAAACAACCCTGCAGGACCGGCAATTAAACATATCCATAGCCCTAAACATTTTACCACTGATGTTGATTCCATCTAAATTTTGAGCTCTACTGCATACCTTACAACGTCCACAGGAATAACAACCTGTTTTGTACACAGTTTCCACTACCCTTCTTCATGTTTAGTAATTCCTTTAAATGTGAAAATCTACTGTATGAGAATGTTATTCTTTTAGGAAACAATCCTGCCAGGGTAGGATCATTGACTACCATAGGATAAAACCTCTCTACAACCCCCTTTAAATTATTTGAAAAAGGGGGAAAACTTAGAAACAAAACATATTTTATCCTCACTATCTTCTCTGACTACATCTTTGAACTTTACCCTAAAACTCCCTCGTGTATTATTAGAAGGACTGTGTGTCATTGAAAATGAATTCCCAAATCTCTTTTCAGCTTTGTCAAGAACATGTGGAACATAACCTCTCTCCAACAATTTCTGCGTAACTTTCTGAAATTCCTCTTTCACAGTATGCTTGTCACAAGTATTGTTGAAAATACGGTTGTACTCACCATAAGGGAGTGAAGCCAATAAATGAGGGGGGGTGCATGCTGTCAGCTAAGAAAAAATTGTTGACAGCAGTTTCCTTGCTAAAGGGCCTAAAAGATATTTCTCCATAATCTGTTACAAAAAATTCCAAGTCAAGAAATTGGATCCTTTCCCTTTCAATTTTTTAGGTGAATTCCAACCCCAAATCATTACTATTTAGGGTGTCCAAAACTCTTGAAACTGTATGATGTTACCCCTGAAAATAAAAATTAAATCGTCTATATATCTTGTATAGATGATGACATGGTGTGAAAAATTCAGAATTGTAAACAAATTCTCAAAGTGATTCATAACAATAATGGCATAGGAAGGGGCATATGAAGCCCCCATTGCAGTGGCTTCTTTTTGTAAAAAGTACTGTTTATTGAACTTGAAACAATTGTGTGCTAAGGAAAACTGTAATAATTTAATAGAAAAGCTGTACGTGGACCCTCCCCCATTAACTTGCCAACTGCTTCCAACCCCCATATATATATCTCGTATAGAGAGCTTTAATATCCACACTTGCCCAATAGTACTCAGTATTCCACTTCATTCCTCTTACCAGGTAACAAAGATCTTTACCATTTTTAATGTGAGATGCAACTTTACTCAAATATGCCTTCAACTGGTGATCCCAAAAAAATTCCTACATTTTACAAAAAGCACCCCTTTCCTGATACTACTGGCTTACCCGGTGGATTGCTTAAACATTTATGAATCTTGGGGATAATGAAGAAATTAGCATCCATGGGGTTCCTCACATATAATTTCTTAACATCCATTGGGGTGAAAAATCCCAATCTCTCACTCCTTTCCAAAAGTTCCAACAGTTTACCATTAAATGCAGAAATGACATCTCCCAACAACCTAATGTAAACAGATTGGTCCCTCAACAATTCTTCAGCCATAGCATTGTATTTGACTCTGGGTAAAATCACCCAGTTACCACCTTTGTCAGCCTGGGTATAACCATAGTTGTCATTCATATCTCATAACTAATTTAAAGCTGACCACTCATTTTTGTTCAAATTGTATGTTCTGTATCTTCGCCTAAAATTTTCATACTCCTGTTCTATTTGTCTATACAAAACATTTTCAAACTGTCATACTATTGCTGACAATTTAGGTGGAAAAAACTGCTACGGTGAGGAACTTGTGGTACACAACCTACCATAACCTGTGCAAAAACCCCTGTCATGACTTCCAATATTGGCTTCTTCTTCCCTCTCAGATGAATTAACCATCATATCACAAAATTCATTTGCATATGTTGACACATTAAGAAGTGAATCATCAGAACAGACACTTGAATAGTTAACATCACTTCCATCAATAACCCCAGCATTATCATGGACTTCCAATACACGATTTTGAAAAAAACACTTTTAAATGCAATTTTCTACAAAACGACTTGCTTCTATAATATCAGATAAACTTGGGAAAATGTTGGAAAAAATTTTGTTCCCTTCAATAACAATGCTTCAACATCATTACTTACAATGAAGTCAGATAGGTTAATGATTTTTAAGTCAGTCCGGTTGCCCTGAATATGCTCATCCACCACATACCTGGGTGATGCAAACACCTCCACATTAGCATTCAGCAAAAAGTCACAAGCTAAATTAATGGTAATGCCATTAGTTCTTCCTTCTTCTGTTGCTGCCGCCACCACCATAAGTGTTCGTTCCCTGCCATTTCCGACCACGAGTTTTTACTTGTTGTGCCGAAGAAGATTCTTCTTGTACAATGCCCTCAGTTGAAATAACCATCAAAAGAAACATTCTTTTTACCACTAGATGCAGCCTCCGCTGAGGAAGCTGAAGAATCTCACGATATACAGGATTTACTTCCATTCTGAACACTCTTGGACCTGCCCCTTCTTGTTTTACGCTGCCAAGAAAAAATGGTATTATTTTTGTAGTCCCTGATGTCATACTCTAATTTGCCTTTCTTCTGCGTAATCATAGCCTCCACCACCTTGCTGACATGGCTCTGAATTTCCTTGACTTTGTTATTAAAACATGCAGCAGGAATGGATTTGCCTAACCATTCCTGTAGTTGCAAATTCTCCTCTTGCACTTTAGCACGTTGCCTCACGTTCCTTTTGATCAACACCTTCAGCCAACCCAAAGTACATGCTAGAGAAATGCATTTCCATTCCTCAAATAAATCAATCTTATCGTTGGAGAAATCTGAAGAAGGTAACTGATCTATTCTAAGACTCAAATCCAAGCATAAATACTTCTCCAGTAAACCAATGTCATAAAATAAGGTTACCTCCTTTTTAAGAAGCCGCTCCAAATGCATGAAATCTCCCGCATGCAAATCTGGCTCCCCCAGGGACCAGAGATAATTCAAAGCTACTCTGGCATCCCTTTCCTTCCAAATTTCTGCTAACGAAGTAGAACCAGAGATGGAGGCAGACTCAGCCTGGGTTCCAGCCATAGTGAGCCAGTTAATACAGCTCAAGCCCGAACAGGCAGAAATACTGTCAAAGCACCAAACCAATCACAAAAACACATGAAAAACTGGATTACCGACCTGGAGAAACTAAACTGCTCGCAGAAATGGTGTATAAAATTCTTTGCTAGCGCTTCCTGGTACCTCAGCTCAAAAACCTTCAAAGGAATGATTTTTACACCAAATGCAACAACTTTATATACAAGTTGAGAAGCTAATTATCACCTTATTATTCAATTGCAAGTGGCACTATATCATTAACTAGGTACTGCATATTAACCCTTCCTAAACAAATATATATGTAACACCCAATATACAAAAAATACAAAAAATGCGATTGATAAATGTAACTGATGAACCAGGACTGGAAAAAAAATGACACTGTAGAATCCTCAAGACACGGAAATATTCCTACAATGGGGCTAGGCCAGGCCCAGAGGGAGGATGGACCCCTGTTGCAGATGTAGCAGTCCACAAAAATTGACAGGCCAAAAAAGAGCCATACAAATGATAGAGTGGACTATTGAGGATAAAATAGAAATTATGTATTACTATTATGCAAGAAGCCCAGAATTTCCAGACAAAAGGCACTAGGCCAACTCCTCACCCACTATAATACCAGTCGTCCTCTCCGCTCTTTCGACAAATCAATTCTCTGTAACTTAAGAGCCAACAATACCACCGGAGAAGCACTGTTCTTTTACACCACAGCTAGAAACTGGAATAACCTTCATTCTGCTCTGACTTCTGCCACTACTTTTTACTTTAAAAACTCACTTAGATCACACCTAATGAAAAACTAGCTATGCCCTTACATTACATAATTCCTTCTGCTTTTTCATTCTATATTACTACTGTAATATTACAAATACTGTGTATTTTTTACAGCTGTTTGAAAATCCCTACTGCTGATGGAAATTGAATACTTATTGAATGATTAACTATTTTTAACTATGTTTATTTCTGCATAGATATCTCGTGTTGCATTGTTTAGCTTGTACTGTATTTGTGTCATATTGATTTTTCTCATATTGTTTTATTTTTTCCTCATACTGTTGTTTCTTTCATGCTGTTAATCATATTGTTTAATTGTACGTACTGTGGAGATTTTCTCCCCGGGCCTACCTGAAAATGGACCTGTGTCCAGTCATTCCATCCCAGTAAACAAATGTAAAACAAAAATAAAATAAAAAAGATTGACAGAAATTAGGGGAAAGAAAAATACTTCCACAAGAAAAAACTGTCTGAAGCCTCAAATAAAAAAGTGTGTGTTTATTAAGAAAACAGATCCATGAAAAACACTATATAGACCAAGAAACCATGTGCCTTTTGGAAAAAGAAGCGAACGAGGAAGTGCGAAAATTTAAAGAACAAAATTTAGAGACTTTTGAAGGGTAAAGAAATATAGATATGGGAAAGAGAGAGCTGATATGGTGGCAATATTTAGGCAAAGGAGAAAGCCAAATTAATCAACACAAAAAAGGCAGCCCAAAGATATCTGAAGAGAAATACAGGCAAAGGGATCCAGATATGGAAAATCTCACAATAAAAAACAAAATAAGATTACAGAGGGGGAATGTTCATAGGTTCATAGGTTAGTACTAGGCTATCAGCCCTAGGGCCTATACAAGCCTAGCCATAACAATTCCCTGAATATTTCTTCCCACATTATTTACTTTCCTGGACCCCTGTCTAGCAGGGCGACTGACGTGATCCCTGGGGTGAATTTCCTTTCTCCCATCCAATCGTCAAGGTTCCTCTTGAAGAGGTCCAAAGAGGCACTCTGCTTGACATGTATGGGCAATCTATTCCAGAGTCTGGGGAGTCTCTGGGTCAGGAACCTATCCCTCCAACATGTTTTGTTTATTGTGATGACAAGGTTTAGATCCCTGGGCGTGTAGCTCTGAGGGATTGGGATTTCTTTAAGTGTAGCATGTCCAACAGCTCTGGGTTTGACATGGCCTTGTATGTTAAGCAGAGATTGCCTCTGAGTAGACGATATGCGACAGAGTATAGCTGGAGTTTTTAAGGCGGTCAGCATAGGGCATCTGCTTTAGGCCTGTGATTCTTTTAGTGAGGTATTTCTGAGGCCTTTCCAGTTGTTGCAGATGTCTTGAGAGGTACATACCAAATGGGGCATTGTATTCTATAATGGGTCTAATGAGGGATGAGTACAGTGGGACAATGACCTCCTTTTTCTGGATGAAAAGCCCTTCGTGATGAGGTGTGCCACATAGAAGGATTTCCTGACTGTTGTGGCGATGTGGTTATCGGGTTGAGACCACTGTCCACCTGTGTCCCTAAGTCTCTTATCACACTTTCTGTGTTTAGTGTACTGCCACCTATATGGTAATTCATGGATACATGTTTTTCCCAAAGGGGATAACAATACATTTCTTGGCATTGAGCTTGAGCCCATGGCTCTGGCACCAAGCATCTGTTTCTGTAAGGCCCTTTTGTAGAGTATCCACATCATTTGGGGATTCAATAATGGCTCCCAGTTTGCAGTCATCTGCAAACTTTGTTAGCCAGAGTCCCTTAGTGTTGACCTGTACTTCAGAGAAGTAGATGCCAAACAAGAGCGCCCCAGGACTGAACCCTGAGGTACTCCACTTGTCACTTGTCTGGAGCTGGATTTGGAGTTGGCTACTTTTACAGTGTGGGTTCTATCAGTAAGCCATTTAGCAACCCATTGGGTGACATAGGGATTAATGCCCAACTTAGTAAGTTTATCTATGATTCCAGAGTGGGGTATGGTGTCAAAGGCCTTGGCAAGGTCTAGATAGGCTGTGTGGACCACCTTACCCTTGTCCATGGCTCTGGAGACTGATTCAAAGAAGTCAATCAGGTTCAGGAGACAAGATCGGCCCTTCACAAACCCAAACTGGGTGGGGTCCAGTGTTTGAAGGTTGCCAATGTCTTTGTTTATAAGTTCCATGATAATACGTTCCATGGCCTTGCAGATAAGGCTTGTCAGACTGATGGGACGGTAGTTTCCGGGATCCAAGGTGGATCCCCCCTTGTGGATTGGGATAACTATAGCTCTGCGCCACTCAGTGGGCACGAAACCTGAGGTGAGGCTATGATTAAACATGACACTTAGGTGAGGTGCCAGTTCATATTGTAGTTCATGTAGTACACAGCCCGGGATGTCATCTGGTCCCATGGATGCTGTATTCTTGGCTTTAGAGAGTGCGTTTTGTACCTGTGTGGCCGTTATTACTGGAATTTGGCAATCTTCCGGTATTGAGATGGGCCATTGAGATGTAGCACAGAAGATTAGTCAAGTAGAAATTAAAAAAAAAAAAATAGAAGCTGAAGTTATGCAATATTTGCGAAGTGAAGGATTTAGTGTAGAAAGTAAAACAGGTTATTTCACAGCATGATGGAATTACTCCCCACAGTAAGGGGGAACAAGAGGAGCAGGAGACATCTGAAGAAGAAATATGGACATGGGAAAGAAAGAGAATAAAAAAACAAACAGGAAAAGTAAAAAAGAAGATTAGTAATGGAGACTGTAAAGAAACAGAAACTGAAGTTATGGATTACCTGCAAAGTTAAGGATTTAGTGTAGAAAATTTAACTCAAATAACACAAAAAGACAGAGCAGTGGACATCCAAATTAATGAGAAACCAGTGAAGCAAAAAGCATCTGTTGACATATGAAGATACTTTGGGGCCTCCCATAGGAACCCAGTACAAACGTTCAGTTGGAGCTATACAGCAAGGGAAAGAACAAGAAACTATGGCAAGTCTGACACAGTCAATGTCGTGGAGTGATAAGCCAGTGAGTTCCCATATGAAAAAGTAAAGGATGACACAGGGTGAAAATGAAGAGAACATGGCACAGGAAGATGCTCTGGAACTTTCTATAGCATGCCCGCAGGAAATGGAGAACAAAGAGAACAAAGAATGTGTCCTCAGTTTAGAAGAAAATAATGTAAGAGAAGAGTTGCTTGATTTAATAGAGAAGGATAAACAAATTAAGATCAATGAAAGAACTAGACTGCAGAAAATCAATAAAACCCAAAAAGTTAGAAGTTTGATAAAACAAATGAACACAGTAATTAGGACTGTCCCTACAGATTCCTGTGGTATAACAGAAGTAAATAGGATACATTACTGTCCAGCCAAATTAATAACAGATTTAAATAAAGTCCTACCACAAGAACACACGGTGGTAAAGGAAAGGATGGGGAAAAATTGAATGCTATCATGGAATTATGGAATAGAGAAAACTATAAAGCAATTAAGACAAGAAGTGTCGCTGTCAGAAGAGGGAACAGATTGACAAAAATACTCAAAGATAGATGTGATAAAAGCAATGTGCAATATTATAACAGATCAAGATTTATTGTTCACTATAGCAAGCAAACTAAAAATACTTAGAAGATACACAGATAAATACAAAGGAAAAGTACAAAATAAGCAATTTATTGATGACCCAAAAAAAGTTTTATAGAGAACTGGGAAACGAGGTAAAAGGAATTGAAAAGACCAGCAAAAAAAAAAAAAAGAGAAGAAGAAATAGATACATTTTGGAGAAATATTTATGAAGATCCTGTGGAACATAGCAAAGATGCTAAATTGACAGAAGAAATAAAAGAAAGAATTTCAAATGTACAGGATGTGAAACTGGATGAAATATCGGCCAGAGAGACTGAAACAAAGTTAGGAAAAACCTCTAATTGGAAAATACCCTGGCCCAGATGCAGTACCTAACTTTTGGTGAAAAGTAATAACATCTTTGCATGAAAATTTAGCCATGATTAAAAATTATTTATATGCGCACCTCAAACAGACACCAACCTTGTTAACAGGAAAAACAATACTCCTACTCAAGAGCGAACCTGCAAGCTAACCAAAAAACTAGAAAAAAAAGTAACTTGCCTTCCGACGATGTATAAACTATACACTGGAACTGATGCAGACAGGTTTATAGTCATTTAGAAGAAAACTCAATTATGGCAATAAACCAAAAGGGTAATAAAAGAAAGTCATATGGAACAAAGGCTCATTTGTTGTTACATAAAGGCATAGTAGAGAACTGTAAAAAGGAGTAAAATTTAAGTATGGCATGGACAGCCTACAAAAAAGCATTTGACAGCATCCCACATTCATGGATAAAAAAGTACTTAAAATGTACAAGATACACTCTACTGTGATAAACTACATCACAGCGACCATGAAAGAGTGGCAAACCACTTTGCAGTTAAGCCATGATAAAGGACAAATTATTATTCCAGGGATAAAAATTCAAAGGGGGATATTCCAGGGTGACTGTGTGTGCTGCTCTTTTGCCTTCCCCTTAACCCATTAAACAGTCTGGTCATAGCTATAATATGGCTCCCAGAAAGCAACGAAGTATAAAGACTTCTCATCTTCTCTTTGTAGATGACTTAAAACTGTATAGTTCATCAGATGAGGAACTAAAAGCACAAATGCAAGTAGTCAAAACTTTTTCAGAAAAGAATGTAATTTGGTCTTGATAAATATGCAAAAGCAACATTTAAAACAGGAAAGCTGCAGCACCAAGAAAACATCAGTTTGGGACAAACTGCCTCATGTACACAGACAACCCTCTCCTCCTACCACCCAACACTACAACCTGTGACAGATGCACTCAGACAAACTGGAAGCAGAGCTCTCTTCACCCAAGACTGGTCTAGACAGTCAAGAGGAGAAGGTAAACAGTTGCACCACACCACACATCACATAGTCTTTCAAAACCTACACCACCAAAACACACACACACAGAAACCCAAAACACACACCTACATTCGCGGTGGCTCTCAATAGGGACCTCCAAAGCAGAAACGCAAGCAACCTCCACCCCCCAACACAACCCAAATGACACACAGCCCACAAACTCAGTGTGCCACTCAACCACAGCCCATAAGGCACTACAACATACCCAACACTCTAGTCATAGGTGACTCTACAGTCAGGCACACTGATGTTTCACTCACCAGGCTAAACAAGGAGAAAGTTACTGTCAGCTGCCTGTCGGGTGCCAGGATCCGCCACATAACACACGCACTCAGGTCACTCCACAACAAGTACAAATATGACACTGTCATTGTCCATGTTGGTGTGAATGACCAGAGATGTACCTCCCTGGACTACATGAAAAGAGACATGGAGGAGCTGTCTGATCTTGTAGCCCAGGCAGGTATGACCCTAGCCCTGAGTAGCATCCAGAATGATACCACACTACAAGGACAAAATGATTGACTTCAACAACTGGCTAAGCTTCTGGTGTCATTCTAAGGGGATCCAGTATCTGTCTGCCTGGGATGACATGATCGACAGACCATGATGCTTTTCCAGAGATGGCCTGCACCTGTCACCCTTGAAATTCCGGATACTGGCTAAGGCTCTTGCCACCCTTGCCTTTTTTAGGCAAGGTTCAAATGACAAATTCACCACCGTAACAGGTACAAGCAAGCAAAATCTGAGGATAATGTTACTCAATGCTAGAAGTCTAAACCTCAAAATGCACTCACTCGAGGCACTCCTTAAAATGGAGAACATTGACATCTGAGCAGTAACAGAGACCTGGTTCAAGGCTACAGAGAACAGCCCTGCATTACCATTCTATAATTCATACCACACCTTTCGACCACCTAACCTGGACGAAACACTAAAGGCAGAGGCGTGTCTATATTCATTAAGGATATCCACACCTCCAGGCTAGTTGCTCAGCATAATGCATCTGAGATTATCCAAGTGCAACAAACTCTGGGCAAGACCGCAATCCAAATTGTAGCTTGCTACAGATCCTCCACCATGCCCCAGGATTCCCACTCCTCACTTCTTGATGCACTGGAAAATATTAGGGTTCAACCTAACAACCTAATAATGGGTGATTTCAACTACCATGCCACTAACTGGGAAAACTACTCATGTACCAACTCTTTTGCCCAACGTTTTCTGGAATTCATATATTCCAACACCTTGTATCAGCTTATCCACAACCCCACCAGGGGCAGCAATATCCTAGACCTAGTCATTACCAACATGAGCAACCAGTGTTCCACACCAAAGGTCAATTCCTCGTTGGTCAGTTCAGACCACAAGCTAATTACCCTAGACCTCCACATACCGCCCCCACCCCCCCCATAGAGAAACCACCGTAAAAAATGTCTCCAAAGCCAACTTCACGCTTTTTAAAACAGAAGTGGCAAACTTCATGACACCCATGCAGACAGACAACAGAGGTACGACAGCTGAATCCTACACAAATGCACTTTATAAACACTTACATGAGTGCATGGATTGTGCAATCCCTAACAGAACCAAGATGCTACCCTCCAAAAATAGGAAGCCATTCTGGTGATCCCCTGCCACGAACAAACTCTACAGCAGAAGACAGCAACTGTTGCAAAAAAAAAAGAGTAAAATCCCATAACTGGAGGAACTCCCTGGTCAGCCTCAGTAAGAAGCTGAGATCCCTCATAAAATCCTCCAAAGCTAGTTATGAAAACAAAATCGCCACTGATTCTAAAGACAACCACAAAGCATTCTATAGCTATGTCAAGAATCTCAGTGGCAACACTCAGATCTATAAGATACAGCACAATGGTGCTAAATATACAGAACCAACTGATATTGCCAACATCCTGGCAGATAGGTTCAGTGCTAACTTTACCCCTAAATGTCCCATCTCTATACCGGAAGAATGCAAAGTTCCTGTAATCACGGCTGCACAGGTAAAAACCACACTCTCCAAAGCCAAGAACACAGCATCCATGGGACCTGACAATATCCCAAGCTGCGTTCTACACGAACTACAGAACGAAGTGGCACCCCACCTAAGTACCATGTTCAATCATAGCCTCACCTCAGGTGCTTCAACAAAGTATTAGTTTAAGGGTGTGCACACACAACAAAGTATTAGTTTAAGGGCGTGCACACACAACAAAGTATTAGTTTAAGGGTGTGCACACTTATGCAAACAGCGTATTGTACATTTTTCATTTTTTTATATTTTTCCCCTAACAAATTTGTTTTTCAATTGAATTGTACAGGTTATAAGTCACATTAAAAGTGGGAAAAGTTTTGAAATGATTTATTGGGGTCTCATGTTTTTATATCACAAAAACCTGGCATTTTAACAGGGGTATGTACACTTTTTATATCCACTGTATATTTGGGAACTGATGAAGGATCAACAATAAAACATGAACAGATGCAAATAAAACTCAGTAAGGAATATTGTAGAAGACTTAAATTAATCCCGAAAACAGAGTTGACATCTAGGAGCAAAGTTCAAGCTCTAAACCAGTTTGCTCTTCCTGTCCTAACTTACAGTTTTGGAGTGAATGACTGGCCCCAAAAGGTGTTGGATAGACCAGACATGAAAACAAGAAGGATGCTTCATGCTCATGAAATGATTTATAAAAATCAGTGCATACCAAGACTATACATTCCCTATTCCAAAGGCGGTATGGGCCTCCTTGAAATTGATTACATGTACAGATCTGCAGTCGTGGGACTGCATACATATCGGCTGACCTTACAAGACCCAAACATAGTGAAAGTTCTGCAACATGAGGAGAATAAATCTAAGATGACTTCCCTGCTTAGTCTAGCAGAAGCATATTGGTGTCAAGCAGGAATGGAAATCAAACAGGAAGTAGATAAAAATCAGGCAGCAATCGAATGTGCCAAAAAACAAAAGAAAGAATATAAGGTGAAGGAACAATGAGAAGGCAAGAAATGTGGAAAATGCATAAATAAAGTTACAAGTATAGAAAACTCCTGGAACAACCTCATCTTTGATCAGGACTGAACGTAAGGAATGGTTAAGAAGAGGCAAATTCAAATCAAAAGATGAAAGGTTAATACTGGAGGCCCAAGACAGTGGACTACGTGCATGTTGGTTTACAAAGTCCATTGAACATGTAGGAGAAACAGATAAGTGTAGGTTTTTGTAAAACAGAACTGGAAACAGTTGCACACCTTGTTACTAGTTGTGACATACTAATGGCATAATGACTGCATACTGAAATGCATAATACTGTGGTAAGACTGTTGCACTGGGGATTGTGCAAACATTATAATATTGGAGTAGGTGAAAAACACTGGAAACATGAGCTACAAAAGCATCATAGAAAATTATGAAGTCTACATCACATGGGATCACCCATTATCAACAGTTCAAAAGACAGATGTGACAAAACCAGATATAGTGGTCCAAGAAAAGACAAAAGTAGCACTGACAATTGAAATTGCTACATCCAGTGACTACAGTGTCTTGCATTGAGAGAGAGAGACAAAATCATAAAATATCAGGATTTGCAGGCAGAAACGAGAGCAATGTGGAAGGATATCCAGACAGTCCCAGTAGGAGCAACGGGTCTTATAAAAAAGAATGTACAATCATATTTAGATATATTACCAATACATGTAACTCCATACGAATTGCAGGAGTCATTACTGGGCACATTGCGAGTGCTGCGAAAAGCACTTCTGGCCAACATCAAAGATTAAAACAATACTAACAGATTCATAGCTTAGTACCAGGCTACCACATAGGAGGTAACCCCCTGAAATCTGAAGAAATAATAAGGGATCTAGGGACCCAAGTAGATAGTCAGCTTTCCTTTGATAACCATGTTGCCCCTCCTGTTGGCATATACTTCTCAGAAGTACAGGCAAGCACTGAAGGGCTGTGGCTGGCCAAGTTTGCGGACGACTGCAAATTGGGTGCTATAATAGAGTCTCCGGCCGACATGGATATCCTCCAGAAGGGCCTTAATGAGACTGATGCATGGTGTCAAAGCCATGGTCTCAAGCTAAATGCTAAAAAATGCGTAGTAATCCCCTTTGGAAAAAACAGAGTACCCGCGAACTACCACATAGGAGGTAACCCCCTGAAATCTGAAGAAGTAATAAGGGATCTAGGGACCCAAGTAGATAGTCAGTTTTCCTTTGATAACCATGTTGCCAAGGTGGTTAGAAAATCCTTCCATGTGACCCATCTGATCACGAAAGGGCTTGCATCAAGATCTAAGGATGTAGTGGTACCCCTCTACTCTTCCCTCATCAGACCCATTATTGAGTACAATGCACCAATTGGAATGTACCTGGCCAGGCATCTCCAGCAGCTGGAGAGACCACAGATGTACCTCACTAAGAGGATTACTGGCCTCAAACAGTTGCCCTATGCAGCACGATTGAAAAAACGAAGGCTTTTCACTGTTGCATACCGCCTTCTCAGAGGCGATCTCTGTCTAACATACAGAGGCATGTCCAACCCAGAACTGTTGAACATGCTCCATCTTAGCAAAACCAAATCTACTCGACTACATGTTCTAGTGATATAAACCTCAGCACAACAATGAATAGAACATGCTGGAGGGATAGATTCCCTTTGCAAAGACTTCCCTTGCTATGGAACAAGGTCACGATCTACATAAGACAGAGCGCCCCTGACTATCACTCTTCAAGAGGAACCTTGACGAGTGGATGGGTAACAGAAAGTTCACACCAGGGATCATACCAACAGCTCTACTAGATAGGGGCCAAGGGTACTAGCTGCTAGATCAAGGGCCTAAGGAACTAACCAAAGGGGCAGTGAATACCGCACAACTTGGCTGGGCTAATATATGCCTTCGGGCAGATAGCCCAGTACCTACCTATGAACTGCCCTTATGGGCCATTTTAAGCCTAGTCAATTACCCATTGTAAGAATGAAATCTTGTACCTTGTGACTGTAAGGTAAATACCTTAACCATTACGCCAATCCCCCACTCCCTTTCATGAACTTTAATCATAACTTTGACTAATGAATGGGGTCCATTCCCATTATGGTATTAGAAACCCAAAAGACTTGAAGAAATTAAAAAGGGGACTTTAATTATTCCTCTATAAACTGGGAATCCTACCCAACCTCAAATCTGCAGGCACAGAGATTTCCTATACTTTGTAAACACAAACACCCTGGACCATTTAATGCATACACTTGCTAGAGGTGCAAAACTTACTGGACCTGGAACTCACAAACATGGGAGAATGATGCACCGCCCCCATTTCATATCCTCTGTGCTAAAGTCAGATCATAAGGCAGTCTCCTTTGAAATAAGAATCAATACTGCAACCCTAGCGAACGTTACAAAAGTTAAAACAAACTACAATACCCAGATAATACATCAGCCTGTGCATAATTACTCACAAAAGTTTTGTACAACCATGTCAATCACTGCATAGAGGCAGCTGCGCCTACTAGAAGTAAACCCCAAACTAACTATAAAACACTCCAGTGGAATCCAAAATTAAACATGTTACACAACAAAATAAAAGTCATAACTAAAAATTAGGAAGTGTAGCACCAAAAAAAAAAATAAAGGCAAAAACTCTCAAACTGAATAAATAATGAAGAGAATTAAGTCCAACAAAGCAAATTTTGAGGTAAAAATATACCAGGCCAACAACAGCTATAAGGCCTTCTTTATGTCCTAAACCTCAAAGGCAGCCCCAACAGCATGCATAAATTCTGGTAAGTGGAGCTACAGTCAAAGAACTGGGAGATATAGCAAATCCTCTGGCTGACAAACTCATCTCCAACTTTACCCACCTCTCACTCCCAGCCACCAGCCACCCCCCCCCCCCCCCCCAGAAAACATCATCTAACAAAACTCCTCTAGCAGTAGAGAGCAGGTCTTAGATACACTCTCAAAGGCAAAGAATACAGCTTTGATGGGCCCCAATACAGGACACCTCCAAAATTGTGTGAAATATGACCCATCAGGACCACTTTAGGCATTATTCACCCACAGCCTCTGTATAGACTTTGTAACATGCAAATGGAAGACTGCAATGGTCATCCTTCTGCACAAGGGCGGACTATGAACAGACCGCTGGAACTACAGACCCATTAGTCTAACTAGTCTCATTTGCAAAGCCATGGAAAGAATTATCATGAAAATGATTAACAGTGACATAGAAAACCTTCAGACTCTGAATCCAACCCAGTTTAGTTTTGTCAAAGGCAGGTCATGCCTAATGAACCCCATGGACTTTTTTGATAAGGTCAAGGCAATGGATGAGGGTAAAATGGTGCAATGCCTGCCATGACGTAGATAAGGCATCTGATACAATACCCCCATTTATGCATTGTAAACGAACTCATGGAGTTAGGCATAGACCCTATACAACTAGTTGGATAGTCATCTGGTTCAGACAGGAACCAGGAAGTTCGGACTGGAAAGACCACCTCCACAAAGAGGCCAGTCACCAGTGGAGTCCCCCAAGGGTTTTGTGTTGGGTCCACTCCTCTTTGGCATCTAATTTCAGAGCTCAAGGCCAATATCAATGGCCTCTGGTTTACCAAGTTTGCAGATGATTGCAAGCTAGGAGCAATCACAGAAACCATGCAAGACACTAACATCTTACAGGAAGGTCTCCCACAGACAAATGACTGGTGCCAAAGCCATTACTTAAAACTGAATGCTAAGAAATACATAATAGTACCTTTTGGGAAGTCTGCCACCCACAAAAACTACCTCATTAATAAAGCACCCCTGAACGTAGACACATTAGTCAGGGGGTTGGGGACTCGTGTAGAGAGTAACCTGGCTTTCAACAAACACGTGTTTAAGGTAGTAAGACAATCATTCTATGTCACTCGACTTACAATTAACAGCATGGTATCTAGGTAAAGGGAAGTCAGCACTCCATTGTACTAAGCCCCTCATCAGACCAATCACACAGTATAACATTGTAACATCTCTTTTGGTATGTAATTCACTCCTGGTCTGACAACCATGTCTCTTGATGGATAGAGGCAGCTGTTAACATACACACCTTAAAATAATCCCTAAGGCACAGTATTCTCTTGGGATACATCTGGGTTGCATGGCTAAACTTATAAAGGCCCCAGTGGTTGTTACCCTAGTATACAACTATTAATTTATATTTTGCAAAGTGGATAATCCTCTGAATTAACTTTCCTGTTTCATCACACCTTTAAAGGACCTCAGCAGGGGAAGGGTGAAAGAACACCTTAGCCACAGAAGCATTCAGGATTTTAGCTTTATAATCCTCTACACAATTCTGAAAATGAAGATGGGCAACTCTGGTCAATACTGACCCCATGGCAGCTGTTCCAGAAAAAGCCTGAGCAATATCTTATGCATCTTGGAGAGTGTTTGGTTATTTGACACTCTGATAATATCAAGGAATACAAAGATGCTTTAGTCTCTGAAGAAAGGGGTTAACATTTTTTTCTCATACATGTAGAAAATAGCAGAAAAAGGAATTTGTGGGTCTGCACCACTTACAATACTTATCAGACTTTTTGGACAGATAGCTGGTTGTCAGGCAAAGAAGATATTCTCAAATCTGGAAACACAGGAGAAACAGCTGATGGAAGAACAAAATTAACTAAAAATTAATATCTTTTTTGGGACTCCAGTATTTTATTTCTTTCTGGAAGCACCACAGAGAAATGGCATGAAGGATGATCTTAGTGACAGAGCCTCGCCCAGTGCCTTCTCTGATGCTGGTAACTCTGCTTCTCCTGTACAAGAAAAGGACAAACGAACCACAAGGGATGTGCATACCTTCTGGTCTTTAATGGCTACAAAGGAGAACATCAGAGGTGTTAAGAGAAAATGAAGCAGCGATCTGAGGAACAGACATAGCCCATAGTGGAATTACAAATCAGTGATGGAGGTGAAAGGAAGCCACAGTCAAAACAGAAGCCCTCTAGATAACTTCGTCTCTTGCTACTCTGTCAGACAATGAGTTACCAGAATCCAGATCATGTCCTAGTCTTAAAAGGTGCTTGGCAAGGGGACAGCAGAACCCTGAAGAATCAACCTTGCCCCCTGACTGAAAAGTAATCTTTCTGGTAATTTAAAACAGAACAAAAGGCGGCAGATTTCTGAAAAAATGTATGAAAATATTTGGAATGGAAGGCATTAACTCAGTAGGAACTGTGACAGAATTTACATATTACCAAAGGTGCAATAAATGGGTTAGAGTGGATACAAATTATATTTCACAAGAACATGTACACATAAATGAAAGCTTCAACATACATCCAAAAACCATTTCAGATAATACAATGATAAAAACTAAGGTAAAAATGAGACACTGGCACATTCCCCATACACTTATTAAAAACAGAGTAATTTAAGGAATGATTAGGGGAAATTATTCAAGTTGTAAGGGAAGATATAGCTCTGACATAGGATGTCACACGTACCCTCCTGCTCCAAAGATTTTGGTATACTGGCCGGATCTCGGCGCTGCAGGCAGCAACCTCTCTACTGTAATGAATACTGCAACATAAGAATAGAAGGACATGCATAAGTTTAGAAAGATTACCATTAAGCAACTATTATGTGATAACCTCAAAGCACACACATTTTTAACACAATGTCTTGGGTAACAAAGTAGAAAGGGTTATTGCCAAACGCAGGGAGCCTATAACAAGAAAAATAACCACACACACTATAAATTTATTAGAGATACTTTGTAAATGTTTTGAAAATCTGTATAAGCAGAGGAAAGTGGAAAAACGAACACAAATGGATATATTTGTGTAAGACTAAATTATGCCAAGGTTAGAGGAAGATGAGGCTCAATGACTAATAGCACAGAAGAAGATGAGACCAAACAGTGATGTAAACTCAATCTGCAGGGAAGTCTCAAGGAACAGATGGTGTTCTTGTGAAGTTTGGAAGTTAGGATGGAAGAAAGTAATGAAGATTTTGTTTAATAATATTTAAAAAGAGGAGAAGCACCAGACTATTAGAAGAAAGCCGTGGTGGCTGTATTACCCAAAAACAATAAAGACCATTTAGATCCATTTCAACTTTAAACCATGACTTTAAAATGTTTATGCTTATTCTGTCTAAAAGCATGGCAAAGGTGGTGCCTAAATTGACAGATATGGGTTAGTTTGTTTTTTCAGAGGGTAGGCAAACATTTGACAAATTACTACAGCAATGATGATCCACAGGTAACCAGAACATAAGAAAACGCTGCTGTTGTTGGTGGGTCTTGATGCAGAGAAAGCATTTGCCAGAGTAAGCTAGGATTTTATGAGTATGGCAATGGAAGCATTTGTATTCCACGATGCAATACGTTTAATTAGAACAATATATGAAGGATTGGAGGCAAGAACTTGAAATAGGTTGGGGGGGGGGGCAGGTCCTTCTCTGGTTTCATTTGGACAGAAACAACAGACAAGAGTATCCTCTTTCCTCTACCTACTTTACATTTAGGGCAATTGGGAAAGAAAATAAGGGACTCAGAAATTCAAAGATATAATTAGTATGGCAATCAAAAAAAGTTGGCTGTATTTGCAAATATTATTTTGTATTCGATAAATCCAGAATAGGACATTCGAGTGTTATGGAACATTTTGAGAGAGTTTCAAGTCTTTTCAGAATATAAAATTAATGAAGATAAAAAGGCTATAGCTGTAAATCACGTACCCACACACAAACATGTTGAGCATTATCCATATTTATGGGGACATGATAAGATGAAGTATTTAGGAGTACGGATTAAAAAGGCTTCTGTTATGGTAGCTAAGGATATGTGAGAAGAAACTTAAACAAAAGACAATAAAAAACTGAGAAAGTGAAAGCTCCTCTTTATAGATATGGACAGAGTAAGGTACAAGTAATTTTATGTACAGATCAGGCATATTTTATTTAGCCAGAGAGAGGTTGTGGAAATAAGAGTGGAAGGAATTTATCCGTGAGGGAAAAGGGCAAGAGTTAAGTGGGATAAGCTGATCCTTCCAACAGAACATGGTGGTTTGGGATTAGCTGATTTGAAGGGATATTTTTAGAGCTACACAGTAAAGACTCATATATACAACACAAGCAGAAGGTTATAATTCAAAATGGAAAGGTAAGATAAAACATGGGGTTGATGAAGTACGGGTGATGTACAAGAAAGAGAAAGAGTGGGATTTTGGATGCAGATCCTTAACAAGAATAACCATCACCATAAAGAATGTCCAAATGGAGAGATGAAAAGTCAGAAAGTAAAGGAGAGTAGTAGTGCTGAAACTGAATTCATTCTCAAGTCTTGGTGAGTACCTTCGCTAGGTGGACTCTCTTTTCACATCTCACCAAGGCAACACTGACATATAGACTATATTTATATAGCATATATCATGGACAGAAGTAGGTCAAAAACTAAAAAAGATAGCTGGGTGCACAAGACCCAGGATAAAAAAAAGTGTCCAATCCTGGTAGGCGCACTGGTGCCAGGACTGGAAAAGATGAAAGTGCAGAATCCTTAAAATACGGAAACATTCCTACAATGGGGCCAGGCCAGCCCGAGGGGGGGATGGCCCCTCAGTTGTAGAAGGAAGTAGCAGTCTACAACAATCACAAAAACTGACAGGCCAAAGAAGAGCCATAAAGACAATAAAGTGGACTACTGAGGATAAGAAAGAAATTATGCATTGTTGTTATTATGCAAAAAGCCCAGAATTTCCAGACACAAGATATGCAAAACGATTAAGAGAGAAATTACAGGGAAGAAAAATACTTTTGAAAGAAAAACTGCCTGTCAGAAGCTTCAAAAGAAAATGTTCATTAATACAACAGATTTGTGAAAAACAGTATATGGATCAAGAAACATTGATCTGTTTGAAAAAAAGAAGCATCTGAGGATGTACGAAAATATAAACAACAAAATCAAGAGATATTTGAAAAGTATGTTGTTGTTTGTCTTTCGACTTTTTCCCAGTAAGGGGTCGCCACAGCAGAACTCCGGTCCGCTAATGACTGGCATTAGATTTTTACAAAACGCCGAGGTGCCAGTTCGACGCTCAACCTTCAACGAAGGCATGCCCATTTACACACGCATGTCTTTCGAACGCTACCCAACCATGGGGAGGACATGTAGACTCCACACTGAAGGCACTCCCAAGCCAAGCAGAGAATTGAATGGGAGAACCTCTTGCTGTGAGGTAAAGTACAGTTGTGTACACTTACCATAAATGTAGATGTTTGAGTGTATTCACTGTTGCAGTCATTACACTTGGGTTATCCTGCTGGCAAGCTACCCTCAGTCGGGCCTGAATTCCAAAGTCTAGGTCCAGCGTCGGTTGCTGTCGCCTCTTTCCTGACGTCAGAACGCCAGGGGTATAAAAGATGCCGCCAACGCCATTTTCTTCAGTTTTTCTTAACCCAGATGTCAGGTGCCCCCAAAAGGGTAGGCTAAAAAATATGCCAATAAAACATGCATGCACCAAAATATATTATACCTTCATCTACAATCAAATACATCACATAAGTTGTATAGATTAGAGAAGTGCAGATAAGTTCTAGCAAAGAAATAGGGGATGGTGGGTGGGTAACCTGGACTGCAACAGTGAATACACTCGAACATCTACATTTATGGTAAGTGTACACAACTGTACTATGTTCTTCGTGTTTCACTGTTGCAGTCATTACACTTGGGTTGAATCCAAAGCTATGGTTGGGAGGCTGGAGCTAATATAGTATTAGGAGCGGCTATGAGGCCCTGCAGAACTGCAGTGGCAAAGCCTTCCCTGGATTTAGAGTACAGTGGTAAATGACAGTGCTTTGTAAAGGTGTGCACTGAACTCCAGGTAGCAGCCTCTAAAATGTCTTTGGTTGGTACTCCCCTGAGGAAGGCTGCTGAAGTGGCTGCTGCTCTGGTTAAATGTGGCCTAATGCCCTTAGGCACTGGCTTGCCATGCTGTGAATAGCAGAAACTAATGCAGTGGCCTATCCACTTAGAAACAGTCTGCTTTGAGACAGCCTTTCCTTGTAATCCTGCAGCATATGCCACTAGTATTTGCTCCGTCTTTCTGAAAGCTTTGGTTCTGTTCAAGTAGAAGCATAGTTGTCTGTATATACCCAAAGAATGCAGAATTCTCTCCCCCTTATTCTGTGGGTTTGGATAAAAAGTAGGCAGATGAATAGCTTGGTTAAGGGCTACACTGGACACTACCTTAGGCATAAATGTTGGGTTTGTCCTCAGAGAAACCCTGTCTGGATAAAAAATGATAAAAGTTTCCACAGCCATGAGTGCCTGTAGCTCTGAGACTAGTCTTGCAGAAGTTATTGCTAAGAGCAGAGCTGTTTTCCAAGATAAAAACTTCATATCAGCTGTAGCGGCTGCTCAAAAGGAGGCAGGGTGAGATTTTCCAAGACCTAATTGAGGTCCCATGCAGTATTGGTGATCTCCTTGGAGGCCTTAAGTTTTTGGCTTCTCTGAGGTACTGCCTTAACAAAGGATGAGAAAAGATTGGTGGCTCTGTATTGTAATGAGCCGAAATGGCAAAGGCATGAATTTTAATTGATGAAAAGGATAGGCCTTTGTCCAGCATCTCAGTTAAGTATTGCAAAATCTGAGGAATATTTGGTACAGCTGTATCAAATCCTTGCGCCTGGTTCCAAGCACAGAATCTCTTCCATTTTCCAGCTTAAGATTTTCTGGTACTAGGCCTTCTGGCCTCCACAATGACATCCATCACAGCTTTAGTGAAAGGCGTGTTTTGTATGACTACATTATCCGCCATGCTGCCAGATTTAAGGTCTTTAGCTGGCTGTGCAGGATCTGATTGTTTTGTTGGGATAGTAGATGAGGTACTTGAGGCAAGGTCCAAGCCGGGCATTGAGACAAGTTCCTTAGAATTGGATACCAGTACTGGCGGGGCCAGTCTGGGGCAATCAGTATCATATTTGTCCTCTTTTGTCTGACCTTTAGGAGTACCTTGGGGAGGAGAGGCAGTGGAGAAAAGGCATATACTGCTAAGCTTTTCCAGCTGAAAGATAGGGAGTCCACTTTCCATGCTTGTCTGTGACAAGTCCTTGTGCAGAATCTTTTTAGTTGGTAGTTGTGAAGAGAGGGCAATAGATCCATCTCCGGGCATCCCCATTTCCTTGTTATCATGCTGAAGACTTGTGGATTCAATTTCCACTCGTGGGGATCCATGAGGTTTCTGCTTAGTTTGTCTGCCAGAGTATTTATCTTTCCTGGCAGGAATTGTGCCTGCAGATGTACTTCTTAAGTCAATGCTGTGTCCCACAACGTCATGGCTAGTCTGCAAAGGGGGTAAGAATGAGTGCCTCCCTGTTTTTTATATACCACATGACCGTGGTGTTGTCTGTCTATCAGTAGTTGTCCCAGATGAAGTAGGTCCTTGAAGGCTGTCAGGGCATTCTGAACAGCTAGCATCTCTTTTTGATTGATATGTAGACGCATTTGGTTTGTGGACCATGTGCCTTGAATACACCTTCCTGCCATGTGGGCCCCCCAGGCATAATCTGATGCATCCGTTGTTAATGTTTGCCTGGCTGGGGGTAAAGTGAATGGCTGCCCCTTGTTCTGGTGACAAGCCTTCGCCCACCATCGAAACTCCTGTTGCAGGCAGGGAATGAGGGTAATTATTGTTTCCAGACTGTGGCAATGTTGAGTCCAAACACTTTTTAGGTACCAATGAAGTTTAGTCATATGCAGTCTCGCATATGGAATTAGTAGAATGCAGGATGCCAAGAATCTTTTTTCCTCATCTGTCCAATGCCCTAGAATCCCTGTCTGAGGGGGTAGGGTTTTTTGCAGCGGAAGCCTTGACCTCTTTGGGACCCTGAGAGATTGTTCCTGGGTCAGCAGCAGGGTTTTTGAAAACAAATTTATGAGAGTCAGGAACCCTGTAGTACCTGTCCGGCTTAACAGGAGCTGGAGGTAAGGAGTCAGGGGTCAGACTGGACTCTGAAAATACATCATCTACAATGTCTAACACAGGTGGAATAGCTAGGGGCCTGTGTTGTGGTAGTAAAAGGAAGTCTCTGAGCCTTTTCTTAGATTCTGAAAAATCTTGGCTCTCCCAGTGAAAATGCTTCCTCATGGTATGCAAGGTTTCCCCAAAAGAGTAATCCTCAGGAGGAGAGGCTGAAGGGATAGATTCTTCAGCATCAAAATCCTCATAGGGAGGAAGAGAGTATTCCTGATCAGAAGAGGAATCAGATGAAATGGAAACCTGATCTGAAGATTCATATTATGTCTCTTGCCTAGGCCTTTTATCAGGTGGGGGATGGGAACCCCTGATCAAAGTAATTAAGTCTTTGGCCATTTTGAGCATCTGTTTTTTGGGCATGGAGGCCTGTCCATGAGGCTGTTGTACTTGTTTCTTTGTCTTTAAAGGTGCTTTAGTCTTTGCTTTTGAAACTGAAGTCGTTTTAATGTATAATTGAGTAGGTCTGAAAACACCCTCAGAAGCAGATGCCTGCACAGCGGCTCCGGACCCATCTGAGGGAATAGTCTCCGAAGGTCCAATACCTTGAGCTTCCAGCGGCCTAATCAACTCCACGTGGGAGTCGGTAGCGGCCTGTGGGTCTAAAGTAGCGGGCGTCAGGGGCTGCGAAGGCACCTCACTGAGAACCGGTGACTGGCTTAGAAGAAGCCTCGTCATCAGTTTTGGACCTTGGAAGCCTGTCCTTTTCTTTTTCTTTGCGTTTCTTGTGAATTCCGGTAGTCGGATGGCTATCCGACGACATTGTATAATTAAATCTTCTGCCAAAATAGTGTAATGCAAAATCGTACCAATGCTTAATAGTGCGTTGGTTAAATCTAGCATAAAACCGACAACTAGCAACGTCGTGGTCAGGGCCTAGGCAAGGAATACAGTAAGAATGAAAGTCCTTATGAGGTATTTGCTTCCACAAGAAATACAATTATTAACTTTTTCTGACATCGGTCTGGAGCAAGAAAAAAGTTTCTTCGCTTTTAATGAAGACTTTGAATCTGAAATTCAAACACGAAAATCTCAGGAGTCGGCCGACCGGCACTTGCGAACTGCTTATGATTCGGGCACCGTTTGGCAAGAAAGAGTGAAGAAAATGGTGTCAGCTGCATCTTTTATACCCCTGGCGCTCTGACATCAGGGAAGAGGCGACAGCAACCAACGCCGGACCTAGACTTTGGAATTCAGGCCGACTGAGGGTAGCCTGCCAGCAGGATAACCCAAGTGTAACGACTGCAACAGTGAAACACGAAGAACATCAATGCTACCGCCGTACCACCGCGGCATAACAGATATTTGAAAAGTATAAAAAAGAAATATGGACATGGGAAAGAAAGAGATTTGATATGGTGCAATATTTATGCAAATGAGAAAGTCAAATTAATCAATGTAAAGAAGGCAGCCACAAAGATATTTGAAGAGAAATACATGCAAAGGCATCCGCATATGGAAACTTTCACAATAAAAAAATATCACAAAGATGGAATGTAGAGAAAATGATCAGTAAAGTAGAATTTAAAAAAAAAACAGAAGCTGAAGTTATGGAGTGCCTGCAAAGTGAAGGATTTGATGTAGAAGGTTTAACACAGGTTACATCACAGCAGGATGAAGTGAGTCTCCAAAGCAGGGAGAAACAGGAAGATCAGGAAACATCTGAAGAAGACATGTGGACATGGGAAAGAAAAACATATTTAATATGGTGTAATATTTATGCAAAGGAGAAAGCAAAACTAACCAATACACCAAAAATATTTGAAGAGAAATACAGGCAAAGGAATCCGGACATGGAAAAGTTTACAATACAACAAATAAGACAAAGAGGAAAAGGAGACTAATTTATTAAAGAAATAGAAACTGAGGTTATGGACTACCTGCAAAGTGAAGTGTTTAGTGTAAAAAATCTAATTAAGTAAGCACCACAACAGGACAGAGTAATGGATATCCAAATTAAGGGGAAACCAGTGGAACAGGAAGCTACTGGTCAGGTGCCATACGAAGATAATTTGGAACTTTCCACAGGAAACCAGTATAAATGTTCACTTGAAGCCAGACAGCAAAGGAAGGAACAGGAAACTGTGGGAACTTTGATGCAGTCAATGTTGAGGAGTGATAGGCTAGTGAGTTCCCATGCAATAGTGCAATGGACAGCACAGGACGAAATTGACAAGACTGTGTCACAGGAAGATGCTATAGAACATTCTATAGAATGCCTGCAGGAACTGGAAAACAAGGGATGTGCCCTCAGTTTGGAAGAAAATGAGCCAAGAGAAGAATTGCTTGATTTAATAGACATGGACAGATATATCAAGAACAATGAAAGAAATAGACTGCAGAAGGTTAATAAAACCCAAAAAGTCAGAAGTCTGATAAAACAAACGAACACAGTAATTAGGACTGTTCATAGAGATCCATGCGATATAACAGAAGTAAATAGGATATATTACTGTGCAGCTGAATTAATAACTGATAAAGTTCTACCACAAGAACACAGGGTATTGAGGGAAAGGAAGGGGATAAATCGAATACCATCATGGAAATATCGAATAGAGAAAATTATAAAGCAATTAAGACAAGAAATGTCACTGTTAGAAGAATATAGAAGAGGGAATAGATCAACAAAACTACTAAGAAAGATAGATGTGATAAAAACAATGTGCAATATTAGAACAGACCAGGATCTATCATGCACTATCGCAAATAAACTAAAAATTTCAGCACAGGCGGAAAAACTTAGACAACATGAAGATAAATATAAAGGAAAAGTACAAAATAAGCAATTTATTGATGACCCAAAAAGGTTTTATAGAGAACTGGGAAACTAGGTAAAAAAAATTGAAAGACTGACAAAAAAAGAAGAAATAGATACATTTTGGAGAAGTATCTATGAAGATCCTGTGGAACATAACAAAGATGCTAAATGGATAGAAGTAGTAAAAGAAAGAATAAGATGTCTAAAGGTACAGCATATGAAATGGGATGAAGTAACAGCTAGAGACTGAAGCAAAGTTAAGAAAAGCCTCTAACTGGAAAACCCCAGGCCCAGATGCAGTACCTAACTTCTGGTTAAAAGCATTAACATCTATACAGGAAGATTTAGCCATTAGTAAGAACTATTTATATGTGCACCCAGAACAGACACCAACCTAGCTAATAACAGGCAAAACAATACTCCTACTTAAGAGGGAACCTGCAAGCTACCCTAAAAATTATAGGCCAATAACTTGCCTTCCACTGACGTATAAACTATACACGGGAATTGATGCCGACAGAGTTCATAGTCAATTAGAAGAAAACTCAACTATGGCAGTAGAACAAAAGGGCAATAAAAGAAAGTCATATGGAACAAAGAACCATTCATTGTTAAATAAAGTCATAGTGGAGAACTATAAAAAGGGGAAGAATCTAAGTATGGCATGGATTGACTACAAAAAAGCATTTGATAGTATCCCTCATTCATAGATAAAAGAATGCTTAAAAATGTATAAGATACACCCCACACTGACCGGCTACATTACAGTGACCATGAACCAGCGGCAGACCACTTTGCAATTAAGCCATGATAAAGGACATATTGTTATCCCAGGGATAAAAATTAAAAGGGTGATATTCCAGGGTAACTCTCTGTCACTGTTACTATTCTGCCTTGCCCTTAATCCATTAAGCTGTTTATTCAACATCTTAGGCCATGGCTATAATCTGGCTCCTAGAAAACAACAACGTGTAAAGACTTCTCACTTTGTTTGTTGATGATTTAAAATTGTATAGCTCATCAAATGAGGAACTGAAAGCACAGCTGCAAGTTGACAAAACTTTTTCAGATGATATAAGAATGTCATTTGGTCTTGCTAAATGTGCAAAAGTAACTTTTAAAGCAAGAAAATTGCAACGCCAGAAAAACATCAGTTTGGGACAAGAATGTGATATAAAAGAACTTGAGCAAGAAAGAGTGTATAAATATCTGGGAACTGATGAAGGATCCACAATAAAACACGAACAAATGCGAATAAAACTTAGTAAGGAATACTTCAGAAGACTTAAATTAATCCCGAAAACCGCACTGACATCTACGAACAAAATCCAAGCTATAAACCAATTTGCTCTTCCTGTCCTAACATACAGTTTTGGAGTGACTGACTGGCCCTAAAACGTGTTCGATAGATTAGATAGGTAAACAAGAAGGATGCTTCATGCTCACCAAATTATTTATAAAAATCAGTGCATACCAAGATTATATATTCCCCGTTCCGTAGGAGGGATGGGCCTCCTTGAAACTGATTATATGTATAGATCTGCCGTCGTGAGACTCCACACATATCTGCTGATCTCACAATACACAAACGTAGTGAAAGTTTTGAAACATGAGAATAAATCTAAGATGACATCTCTGCTTAATCTAGCAGAAGCTTATCGGTTTCGAGCAGGAATGGAAATCAAACCAGAAGTGGATAAAAATCAGGCAGCAACTGAATGTGTCAAAAATAAAACAATATAAGGTGAAGGATCAGATAAGAAGGAAAAAAATGTGGAAAAAGCATAAATATAATTGCAAGTATAGAAAACTTCTGGAAGAACCCCATGTTGATCAGGAACGAACACAGGAATGGTTAAGGAGAGGTGAATTCAAACCAAAAGATGAAAGGTTAATACTGGTTGCCCAAGATAGTGGGCTGCGTACATGCTGGTTTATAAAGTCCAATTTAACATGTGGGAGAAACAGACAAATGTAGGTTTTGTAAAACCAAATTGGGAACAGTTGCACATCCTGTTGCTGGATGTGACATACTAATGGCAGGACTGTATACTGAAAGGCATAACAATGTGGCGAGATTGCTGCACTGGGGATTGTGCAAATATTAAGGTACTGAAGTGGAAACATGAGCCACAAAGCATCATAGAAAATGAAGAAGTCTACATCACATGGGCTCATCCATTACTAACAGTTCAAAAGATAGATGCTAGAAAACCGCATATAGTGGTCCAAGAGAAGACAACAGTAGCACTGATCATTGAAAATGCCACACCCAGTGACTACAGTGTCTTGCATACAGAGAGAGACAAAGTCATAAAATATCAAGATCTGCAGGCAGAAACGAAAGCAATGTGGAAGAAAGATACCCAGACAGTTCCAACAGTAGTAGGAGCAACGTGTCTTATAAAAAAGAATTTACAATCGTATTTAGATATCTATCAGATAGGTACCGTAATGGAGAAATTTTTACACTTTGCATATTTTTAAGCAATTAAACTTGCCTACGAAAAATCTTCGCTCTATGATTTAGCATTTGAAGCTACTGAAAGCTAATGATACAGTGGCATTATTCCTAGTGGTTTACAGGTAATTATTCAACTTACTGTTACAGATGCTTAAGAATTATTTTGAAATCAGTGGAAACAGGTAAAACAAGCTGCTTCTGTTATGTTTGTTTGGACTTTGACGGCGTTATACAACAGACATATGATTAAACAGGAACAGGATGTTGAGCGTTTTTGTGACCTAGCTACAGTCTTTCAGTCTCAACTATTTATAATGAAAAGTTACAGGTGCTTTCTAAAAATCTTGCTTCCTTAGGGAAGGATTTGAAAACAATGTTAACTCAAAAAATACCTGAGAGATATGCATGATTATGAACACGATGGTTTCCATGGAGATTACTTAAAAAGGTCTGTCAGATTTATACAATTGGAATCAAAAGGATAATATAAGAAATTTAACAATAGGAGAGAGAGAAACTGTTCTATTTTGAAAAATAACAGCGATATATTGGATGCTTCATCTGAGGATTCCTCCTCAGCGATAGAAACTGATGCGGATTTGTCCTTACTTTCTCCCAATGCAAAAACAGCCAACATTAGTAACCCTTTAGGAGAGTCAGGAGGGCAGGACCTAAACATCACAAAAGACGCAGAAGCTTTTGATGCTCTGAGTCAACTAATGGTTGGAAACTATTAGTCAACGACATTACTTGCAACATCTCCTCAGTTAATACAACTAGTTCTGAGACTTGGATCTTGAATAAATGTTTGAATTTTGTCCCTACAGCTTCGGTGTCCGAGACTGATTTGGTGCAGGACTGTCATTTTGTTGGAAAAAAGTAATTATATACTCACCATAACGTTCCATTGGAGTAGTTGTTCTTCATTTATCTTCAACCTGTGGGTTACGGATCTGTATCAGATCTGACTCGGCCGCACATCCAGCATCTGATCCAAGCTCAAAGCTCCTCCCCTTATCCATAATGCTCCTGTCTCTTTCCTCCCTTCAGACAGAGTTTGCTGCCCAATCCATTACTCACACCTGACCTAACAGGACCTTGTCACTACCAGAAAAAAAATTTCTGAACAAAGAGCAAAACAAACAACATCCTGAAGGTGTCCAACTTCTATACTTATATAGCCAACAAAAGTTTAGACAAGGTCAGGGGAAGGAGGGGGGGATGGTCGAAGACAAATGAAGAACTACTCAGATGGAACGTTATAGTGAGTACATAACTTCTTTATCTGAAGTAGTTATCATTTGGTCTTCAACCTGTGGGACAAAGTCCCCAGATACTATACACCTGGGAGGCCCTCATGAAAGGATATTCAGGGGCATGGCAGAGCCAAAGGATGCCCTGTTCCTGGATACTATGTCCTGTTCCTGGATACTATGTCCAATTTATAATGTGAAATAAAGTACGAGATGAGAACCAAAATGTTGTAGAACAAATATCATGCGAAACTCTGGACCAAAAAGCAACCAAAGTGGTCACAGATCTTGTAGAATGTGCTTTAACCTGACTTGGCGGGGAAATCCCCCTGACAGAATAGCCTGAACAATACATTTGGAAATCCAATGGGCAACCGTGACTTTGGAGATTGGTTTCCCTAAAAAGAGTTTGGGAGTAAGAAACGAAAAGTTGGTTAAATTTACGAAATACTTTTGTCCTGAGCAAATAGAAATGTAATTGTCTATGCACGTCCAGCAAATGCAATTAATATTCTCTCTTATTCTGAAAATTTGGAAAATTGGGAAGAAAAGATGGATTAGTAAGCAAAGAGGGACCTTGATCATAGTGCTTGAAGTTCAGACGCTCTCCTGGCAGAAGTAATGGCAATTAAGAATGCAGTCTTCCATGATGGAAACTGCAAATCCACTGAAGCTGCAGGTTCAAGGGGGGGGGGGTGAAACTAAAGCCTGAAGCACTAATGTAAGATCCCACGGTGGCGTAGGATCCTTCACCTGGGGTCTCAGAAGAAAGGCAACTTTAAGGAAGGTCTTGTACAGCTTAGAAGATGCTAAGGAAGCCATATTTTACCCCACATGAAAATTAGAAATTGCAGCCAGCTGAACTTAGAATGTGGATGAAATGGCACCTTGCTGAAAAATCTCCAATAAGAATTTCAACACCTCAAAAACTGGAGCAGTACAAGGATCCAATGCACGCTGTGAAGCCCATATAGAAAACTGTTTCCACTTGCTATAGTAAACCTTCCTGGTGGAAGACTTATGAGCCACCACCAGAATTCTTTTAACCGGAGAAGATAAACCAGGAGTCCTGATAATCATGGGAACTGCAGCAGCCAAGCAGTGAACTTTAGACTGCCCAGGTCTGGATGGGGAATCTGTGAGGGATGAGAAATGAGATCCAGAAAGTTGTACACTTAGCATAAATGTAGATGTTTGAGAGTATTCACTGTTGCAGTCATCACATTTGGGTTATCCCTGCCATGGTAGCCATCGGCCGGCCCGAATACCAGATGCTTAGTATTTCTGTGTCAGTTCCTGTCACTTCAGGACTGACGTCAGGTCATCAGTAGTATAAAGCAAGGCAGCCAACGCCATTACATCAGTTTTTCTTGCCCTGTCAGGAGCCCCCAAGTGGCAGCCAGGTTCTGGTGGAAGAACCCCACCAGTGGAAAGTAAATACCAAAATGTTCCTTGTAAGGAGAGAGAAGAAAGAAGAGGGGATGGAGGGAGGGAAACCAGGACTGCAACAGTGAAAACACTCGAACATCTACATTTATGGTAAGTGTACACAACTGTACTATGTCCTTCATGTTTCACTGTTGCAGTCATCACATTCGGGTTGATTTCCAAAGCTGAGGAAAAGGGTGGAGGTGGTCAAGGAGACTAGGGGCTGGCTAGGATGCCCTGCAAAACTGCAGTGGAAAACCCTGCCCTGGATTTGGAGAAGATAGGCAGGTGGTAATATTTGGTGAAAGTGTGAACAGATGTCCAGGTGGCAGTCACCAAGATGTCCCTAGTGGGGACTCCTCTGAGGAAAGCTGCAGAGGTGGAGGCTGCTCTTGTGGTGCGAGTCCTGACCACCTTAGGGGGAGGCTTTCTGTGTTGCTTGTAAGAGAAATGGACGCAGTGTGCTATCCATTTGGAAATGGCTTGTTTGGAGATGGCTTTGTTCCCTGCAGCAAAGCTAACCTGCAATTAATCAGACTTCCTGAAGAATTTAGTCCTGTCTCGATAGAATCTGAGCTGTCTGGAAACTCATCTAGAGAGTAGAGGATCCTTTCCCCTTTGTTCTGTGGGTTAGCGAAAAAGGTGGGCAAATGAATGGATTGGTTGAGAGCTACACTGGACACCACTTTGGGCATGAAGGATGGGTTAGTCCTGAGGGAAACCCTGTCAGCATGAAAGATGATGAAGGGCTTCACAGCCATGAGTACTTGCAGCTCGGAGACCCTTCTGGATGAAGTGATGGGCAGAAGGAAAGCTGTACTCCAGAAGATAAATTTTAACAGCTGAAGATGCTGGTTCTAAGGGGGGGGCAGGGTGAGCTTTTCCAACACAAAGTTAAGGTCCCAAGCTGGGGTAGGTGCTCTTCTGGGTGGCCTCAAGTTGCTAGCCCCTCTTAGGAATTGTTTGATCAGAGGGTGTGAGAAAAGGGGCTACTCAGTGGGGAAATGAGCAGAGATAGCAGAGGCATGAATTTTAATAGAGGAAAAAGACAGACCACGGTGTAACAAGTCAGCTAAGTAATCCAGGAAGAGAGGGATGGCGGGCTGTACTGTATCGGCTCCCTTAGCCTGAATCCAGGTGCAGAACCTTTTCCATTTCTCAGCATAAGACTTTCTAGTGCTGGGGTGTCTGGCCTCACGTATAACATCTAGGACCTCTTTACTGAGGTTGGCAGATTGATCAGTGGTCAGGGAATAAGCCAAGCTGCCAAACTGAGGGTCTGCAGTTGGGAATTCTCCTTCTCTCTAGGTCAGGAGAGTTAGGGTCTGAATGAGATGCCATGGTGGCAGTGGGGACAGGCTGTGCAGCAGTGGATACCAGTGCTAGTGAGGCCAGTCTGGAGCAATAAGAATTGTCCTTGGTTTTTCCTCCCTTATTCTGAGCAGTACCCTGTGGTCGAGAGGTAGTGGAGGAAAGGCACAGACCGATAGACTGACCCAGGGGAAGGGAGTAGAGGAAGAGGAAGGGTGTGGGAAGCAAAGAGGTCAACCTTCGGGGTGCCCCATTTCTGAGTTATCAGGGTGAATGTTCTTTTGTCTAACTGCCACTCATGTGGGTCCTAAAGATTTCTGCTTAAGTGGTTTGCCAGAGAGTTTAGAGAACCTGGTAGGAATTTTGCTAACAGGTGGAGTTGCATGACAGAGGCTGTGTGCCAAAGGGTCATGGCCAGCCTGCATAGAGGGTAGGAGTGAGTCCCTCCCTGCTTGTTGATATACCACATCACAGTGGTGTTGTCTGTTTTGATCAGGAGAGCCCTTGGGGAGAGAAAGGGCCTGAAAGCTGTCAATGCGTGCTGGACAGCTAAAATCTTTGGTTGATGTGCAGATGGATTTGCTATGGGCTCCATTGGCCCTGTATGCACCTGCTGTCCAGGTGTGCACCCCAGGCATAGTCTGATGCATCTGCGGTGAGGGTTTGGGCAGCAGGGGGTGGTGAGAAAGGTAGTCCCTTGTTGTGGGAGCATGCTGCTGCTCACCAAAGAAAATCTTTTCTGAGGCAAGGTATCATGGGTACAAGGGTTTCCAGGTCTTGAGAGTGCTGACACCAAAGGCTTTTTATGAAGTGGAGGAATTCTCTGCATTCCTTGTGGCTGTTGTCTGGGGGGTCTGCTTCCACGGGGTCTAGACTGAACTGACCTGGAGCAGGAAAGGACCAGTGCTTGGAGTGGCAATGCCTGCTGAACCTGGGTGGCTGCACCTGTAAGAAATCCTTAACTGTCTGCATAGATTTAGCTTTTTCTTCTATCTTTTTTAAGACCTCCTCTGCCTTAGTGCCAAATAAGTTGTCTTTGTGCAAGGGTGCATCCAACAATTTACATTTAACATGGTCTGGCAAGGGCTGTTCCTTAAGCCATGCATGCCTTCTAAGGACAGAACCGATGACTGCTGCCCTGCAAGAAGCGTCTAGGGCATTAAAACCACAGTGCAAGGTGAGTTTAGTTATTTGACTTGCAGAATGCATTAACTCTTGTAACTCTTTAGATTCTGCACAAGCAGGAAAGGAAGATACATTTTGTTTGAGGAGTTCCATGGTATGTGGCTGAAATTTTAGCATATGGAACTGGCAATTTAGTGCTCTGATAGCAAGAGTAGCAGAGGTGCATACCTTTTTACCCCATCTGTCTAGTGCTCGGGAATCCCTATCTGAGAGGGTGGGATTCTTAGCAGAGGCTGCTTTAATTCCTTTAGGCCCTTGAGAAATTACCTCATGATCAGCAGTAGGATTTTTAAAAAGAAATTTGTGAGAGTCAGGGACTCTAATACCGGTCAGGTTTTCTGGGTGCAGGAGGGAGGGTGTC
Organism: Protopterus annectens; assembly: GCF_019279795.1. Lineage (NCBI taxonomy): Eukaryota > Metazoa > Chordata > Ceratodontiformes > Protopteridae > Protopterus > Protopterus annectens. Next base: position 770,247,598 of record NC_056741.1, on the reverse strand, counting down.
AGGAGTCAAAGTTGATTCTAGGAAAACATCGCCCCCAACATCCAGGACTGGGGGAATGGCCAGGGGTCTGTGCTGTGGAAGATCTAAGAATTCCCCGAGTCTCTTTTTAGACTGAGGGTAGTCCTGACATTCCCATTGGAAATGCTCCCTTAAGGTATGAAGGGTTTCATAAGCAGAGAGGGGTTGCATGTCTTCATATTCAGATGCATGAGAGTCATCAGACTCCTGTTCAGACAAAACTACTGTGGACAGATCTCTTCTTTTGGAAGGGGTAGCTTGGCTTCCCCTGATCAGCATGATAAGGTCTTCTGCCATTTTAAGCATTTCAGACTGAGGCAAGGAAGCAGGTGCCTGAGATTGGGTCGTTGGTTTCTTGGGTGTGGTTCGTACTATGCGCCTTAGAAACTCGGTAGGTTTTGAAAGAATGGTAGACGTGAAAGAAGTCATTGGTTTGTGTTGAGAATCAGTAGTGAAGTACATCCTTGGAAGCCGGTGCCTGCTCAGTAGCTCCGGACCCATCCAAGTGAGAGACAACCACAAGGTCCTTAGTCTAAGAAGAGTTTTGCTGCATACCGGACTCCAAAAGGGTCTCGGCAGTGGCCTGCGAAACCACAGAAGTTGTCATCAGGGGCTGTGAAAGCATCTCACTGAGGACCGGAGAACTGATGACTAGCTTAATGGAAGCATCGTCTGTAGGTTTGGACCTGTGCGGTCTTGTCAATGTCTTTATCCTTACGTTTATTCTGAAGATCTGCTGTCGGATGGCTTACTGAAGCCATATCGGAATTAGAGGACTGTAAGTGAAAATATCTAGCTACAATAAGGGCCCGACGATGTATAGTTCTGGCGTTGGACAAAGCACAAAAGCGACAGCGGGGGACATCATGGTCCGGGCCTAAGCAAGTAACGCAGTAAGAATGAAAGTCTCGGTATTTGCTTTCCACAGGTGAGACAATTAACTTTTTCTGACATCGGTTAGTGCAAGAAAAAAAAGGATCCCCAACAGGGTACTTAGCTTTAGAAGGCATCAGCTTCAATTCAGAAGATGAAACTCAGGTAGCAGCCGACCGGCACTCATGTGAACCACTTCTGCTTCGAGCTCCGTGGCAAGAAAGACTGATTTAATGGCATCAGTTGCCTTATTTTATACTACTGACATCAGTCCTGAAGCAACAGCAACCGACACAAAAATACTAAGCCTCTGGTATTCGGGCCGGCCGACAGCTACCCTGGCAAGGATAACCCAAATGTGATGACTGCAACAGTGAAACACGAAGAACATCTGGATCCAATGTCCATGGTGGAGCCACCACATGAAACCACAGAGAGGGAAAGCAGACTTGGTGAGGCAAGAATGGGGCAATGAGGATCACAAAGCTCCCCAGCCTGCAAGCTTTCTGAAGAAATTTTTGTATCAAGGGAGGAAGATAAGCATACAGAAGACCGAGAGGCCAAGCGTGAATCAGAGCATCTCTGGGGGCTTCCCCAGATGGAAATTAAGAGTGAAGAACTCGCTGCATTTTGCGATGGAAGGAGATACAAACAGATCACAGCAAGGCTGACCCCACTTGTGAAAGATCTGTTCCCCTGCTGACGGATTCAGAGACCATTTGTAAGGCATCAGAATAGATTTGCTGAGCCTGTCTGCTAGAATGCTGGACCATCCCAGAATGTGCATTGCCTCTAGAAAACGACCAGTGGAGATTGCCCATTCCCACACACTCATGGGCTTCATGACAAAGGGGGTAAGATCTGGTTCCCCCTGTTTGTTATGTACCACACCACCGACATGTTGTCTGTCTGGATAGCAATCATCTCTACGGGAAGGTGGGCATGGAGAGCCTGCAACTCGTAAAGCACCACCCTCATCTCCAGGACGCCGATATCCAAACTGGTCTCAGAAAGAGACCAAATGCCTTGGACTGTCTTTCCTGAGCAACGCCCCACCACCCCAGGTGGAAGGCGTCTGTAGTCACTGTGGCCTTGGGGAATGATGGGAGAAAGGGAAGTCCCCAGACCAGGTCAGGGGAATGAATCCACCACCTAACAGAATCCCTGCATACTCGGGAGATTCGAACAGGATGACACAACGACAGATCCAAGAGCGACAATTGTACGGAAAGAGCCCACTGAAGGATCCGCATGTTAAGGTAGAAGATTGCTAGTGGTAGCCATAGACCCTAACGCCCGTAGTAGTACTACTACTGCTGTCGGAGAGTGAGATTGAAGAACGTAAAGAACATGCAGCTTCAGACTGCTTATCCTGTCTGGAGTAAGGAAAACTCTTGTCTGGATAGTGTCTAACTGAGCCCCAATGAAGTCTAAGGTCTGAACTGGGGCCAGAGATGACTTGCTGAGATTGATGGTGATGCCTAACCTATGGGCTAGTAAAAGGAAGGATTTAGGTAGTGGGCCAGCCTGAGTCGAGTGATCTGGAGACTGCATTCTCAGCCTCTCCTTTTTTGATTTCTCCCCTTCCCCAGACCTCTTGGCGGGAGTTTGAGTCCCAGAGGCTGGGGAGGTGGTAGAAGCAGAAGCTGTGGGCACCAGGACTACAGTCCCTGAAGAGGGAAGGAGGTCCTTTAGGATTAATTTATCCCTCTTGTCCTTCAGTGTCTGGGATTAAACCCAGCACAGATGGAACAGGAGGTCTGCAGATGGGCTGCCCCCAGACACATCGGCTGGCGAGAGCTTATGGCCACACTCTGTACACTTTCTGAATCCTGGCTTGGGAGTTTCTGACATGCTCCCTTGGCAGGCCCAGCACACTCGCAAACACTCAACACACACACTATAGAAAAAAAAAAGAAAGCAGAGAAAAGGAGTGTTTTATTTATTTTTTTTTTTTACCGACGACCATGCGGAGGGGAGGTAGAAAATAGGATGAGAATTATACAGACAGAGAGAGAGAGAGAAAACCCCCAAAACAACTCACTTACCACAAGCATAAAGCAGAGAGCTCAGACCATGATGCAGACTTTACAAGCAGCAAACGAGATGTGAAGGGAGAAAGGAGAAGGGGCATTATGGGTAAGGGGAGGAGATTTAAGCTCAGATCAGAGGCTGGATATGTGGCCGAGTTAGATCCGATACGGACCTATAACCCACAGGTTGAAGACCAAATGAAGACAACGACTTCAGATCTGAATTTACACTTAATTTTTAAAAATAAAGTTGCTGACATGAGTGAGTTTAAATTTAAGTCCTCTTAACTTTTGTCTACCCAAGAATAGATACATTGTGACCTTTCAGCAGACTGTGCCTAATGAATTACATTTCAATTTTCCTGTAGTTATTTGCCAACCAATAGGAGCAATTTAACAAGCGAACAAAGACAAGCTTTAAATCAACTGAGTCACAATAAGAATGCAGTTATTAATACGGCTGATAAGGGTGGTATGGTGGTTGTATGGGATTATGATAAAGGCATGAAGCACTTTCTCAATTGTCTGATCACAAATTTTATCAAATTATATACTTGGATCTCACATTTAAGTTTAAATCAGATACTGATGTTTTTTTTAATCTGCAGCTGAAGAAAGCACTATTTTTAAAGATACTGTTTTTCGTTGACTGTTCTTGATAGGCCCTGGGGCGGATAGCTTAGCACCAACCTATGAACCTATAATCCATGTTGTCAGCATTTTTATTTGTTACAAAAAATTCTTAAGAACCCAGTTAATCCTTCTGGGAGACAGGATACTCACTCAGAATCTACTTGATACATGCATATGCTTGACGTGAAGGCATTTTATATATATATATATATATATATATATATATATATATATATATATGTATATATATATATATATATATATATATATATGTATATATATATATATATATATATATATAAACATTCCACACTGGGCTGGTTTACTGGCTTTACAATAATGCCTCAAAAAACTGAGTTATCTAGCCCCAGTTTTAAATATTTTCCTTATATGTCTTGCTGAACCTATACTAACCAAAATGTTTTTTTTTTTATTTTGATAATGAGTGTTACTTGCAATTAAAAGGTAAAGTGATTGGGTATCTTTTGCCCCCATTCATGCTAATCTGTTCATGGGTCATTTTGAGGAACAACTTATATAGGACACCAACCAACACACACATTATATATATATATATATATATATATATATATATATATATATATATATACATACACATATATATTTATTTGGACACCATGGATCTCCAGTGCAAGTATATGGATGATTGTTGGATGGTGTGGAAATCTGACATTGTATTTTTGGAAGAATTTGTACAATATCTTAGTGACAATAAGTGGGGATTACAGTTTTGTGTGAATCATGACTTAAATTTATTTTTTTAAATTTTACGGTAGGATGGAACTTTAAATACACTTCCTTTTAGGAAGGAGCTCCAGAAAAATTCCTTACTTGAGGCAACTGTCATTCATCCCACCATGTTATTAAAAATGCATTCCCAGGTCTCAATATTTCAGGATTAAGAGAATTTGTTTCACGGACTTTTGGCTAGGGGGTATAACAATGATGCAGTGGTGAATGCACGTCATACAGTTTCCTTAAGGAAGAGGGATGATTTCTTTAACTATGTTGAAAAAAAATGAAAGCTAGCTCCAAATTTCATTTACTTACTATGTTTGGGAGTGATACTAAGAAGTTTCAGGAATTAATACAAAGGAATTGAAGTATTCTCTTGGCTGATGGAGAGTTAGCACAGCTATTACCCTCTAGATACAATTTTTCTTTCAGGAAAGGACAAACAATTGGTAGTATGCTGAAACATTTTAAGAAGGGGGTCAGTATTAAAGTCAATACACTTCTGAAGGTACCAGTTTAGAGTACGTTCATCACATGGTCATTATACTGCTTGTAAATTAATTAAGACAAAATAATGCACTTCAGCTTTATAGTTTAATTTATATGCAACTTGGAATGGATTATATATTTGTTGACATGTAGTTATTTAGCTTTTCATGTGGGTAAAATATCCAGACAATTTAAAACTTGGATGTATGAACATTTGAGTGACATTAGGTGTCATGGATTATCCAAATGCACTTACAAAACATCAACTTAAACATCCTACTGCTCTATTCTAGTTTGTGAAAATCATTAAAATCAGTATTTGTATAATGAATGAGCTTGGCAGACAGGAATTAAAAAAAGAGCAATTTTGGATTATTATTAAATTGGGAGCAATATTTTTTCTGGGTCTCAATGATGAATTTTCGTCTTTTGTTATTTTTAAGATGTCATAAAGTCAGTAATCATGTTGGTCTCAGTAATAATGGGATGTATCTGTATGTAGACTGCACTGAGGAGGGCACCTGCTGAAACCGGTTTGCATTTTTTTATCTGTATGGTTCCACTTGCTCAGATCTAATAAAGATTTTTTTTTTAAGCATTTGAGAGTGCTGTCCATCGCTGCTGCTTCTTTTTTTATCTGGATGTTTGGTCGTGCACCCTAGCCATACTTTCATGGTAATCAGTGGAACTGGATTTTAAAGAACACAAAGAAAAATCAAGTCAGTCTTAGTTACAAGTACCACCTTTTGAGGAACTCACAGAGAGTTACTGAAACATGAGTTTTATAGGGCAACTCACACCCTCAAAATAAATGCAATACAATTATTTTACTTTTATTACCATAATAAAATCTTAATGAAGAAGAATTTTAGTAGCTTGTTGTTCGATTAAGTTGTTTCAATGACACAGTATCAGTTCTCTATAATACTTAGGGAAAAGTTGGTAAATACGGTCTCCTAAAATGTAATAATAATACACATTTTCATTTCTGATTGCGGGATGCAACAACCAAAATCAGGATTACTCCATGAAAAAAGGGACACGTGGTAAACCTATTTTTTCTGGCACGCCTCCTCCTAGGACAGTGAAGCTTAACTCAGCTTACTTACCCATTACTTCCCTCACACTGACAGGCAGAATCTACACTGCCAGCTGTTTTTTAAAGAATCTGGTGGAGATGATCTATCATCTGCAGACAGTATAGATTTTTGCATACCCTACCCCTCCCATCTTGCCCCATACTTGACATGAATGCAGAATGCAGATCTAAGTACACTGACAATCAGCTGGTACATTCCCCACAGTTTTCAGAAGGTCAACATACTCCACTATGAGTTGTCTCACCTGTTAAATCTCTTAACTCTCCCCAGCACAGGCAAGCTGACAAAAACACCACTCCCCCCCCCCCCCGGCTCAGGGACTAGGTCTACTCATTAAACCTATGTCTTCTGCATTGCATTCAGGCCTCTATCCCTTTCTACTACCAAAACAGCTGGTAACTGCAATACCAATGAACAGCACAAAGAAGTAAATTATCTATGTATAACCACAAACAAAAAACTAGAAGCCAATGATTACCCTTTGGTGTAGTTAATAAAAAACGCATCCAAAAAGACACAGTCTATATTCCAGAAGAATGGAAAATTGAATAAATACAACATAAAATCCCTGCCACGCTGTTCAAAACACAAACAGTATAACATCCAAAATAAAAAATACACACTTATAGCAGCACATGAATAATGATCCTCTCTCTAGCGTCTTGGCTTTGCAGCCTTTACTGAGTATACTTTTGTTCACCATTCCTCTCCTTATATACTAAAATTCAGAAGTAATTATTCAATTTAATACAATTAGTCCCACCATTTATTAAAGAAAACATTTCCAATGACATTCCCTATTTAACCCTATTGGGCCTAAAGTGTTGAACTTTAAAATTATAACAGATTCCATTCTCCATAATTTTCTCTTTATATCTAGACTGGATTCTTACAAACTCCCCCCTTCAAACCTACCAAACTGGCATCCTTCCTGATGACCTTAGTGATCGCTCCCTCACCTATGTCATTAGAGCTAAAACTAACCTAAGCTTACCTACCTCTCATAGAACACTATATTCAAAAAAGAAATTTAATCCTGAACAGTTTCAAACAGAACTTTCACAATACAACTGGACCCCTCTAAAACACCTCTCACTTAACAATGCTGTTGAACATTTCAATTCAGCATTCCTTGCAATCTTAAACCAACATGCCCCAAGTCGTACCATTAGAACAAAGACCAAAACAGCACCCTGGCTAACCTCTAATACTAAACAAAAAAATTATACTCAGAAATAAATTTTGGAAAAAATGGCGCTCCTCTAGAAACCCAACAGATCATCAAACCTTCAGAGAGCTCAGAAACAAGACCAAAAAAGCCATCCTTTCAGATAAAAAGAATTATTACTTTGAACTCCAGCAATCCACCAAAAAAGAACCAAAGAAGTTCTGGTCCACTATCAATAATCTACTTACCCCAGGCAAAGTAGTAACACCCAACCCACAGAATTTAGACCCTGATAATCCCTCTTTAATAGCCAACAACTTCAATACCTTCTTTACTACTTCCATACAAAGTCTAGCTAATCACTTATCTCCTGATGCTTCTCAACTGCTTTTAAATAACATCAACAACTCCCTTCTTCCCCTTCAACTTCAACCCATACCCACCTCCTACATACAATCTCTTTTACAAAACTTAAACCCACTACCCCTCAGCAGATAAGCTTCCTGCTGAATTCCTTCAAGTAGCAGCTAAAGCTATTGCCTACCCTGTTTCTATCCTAATAAACAGATCCATAAAAGAAAGTACTTTCCCAGCAATCTGGAAAATAACACACATCATACCCTTACACAAAGGAGGCAAATCCACTGACCTTTCAAACTTTCGCCCTATAGCACTATTATCTCCACTAGCTAAAATCATGGAAAAATGTATACATAAACAACTACTTAACCATCTCCTTCATAACAACCTACTAGCTAATACTCAACATGGATTTAGACCTGCACATAGTACTACCACTGCACTACTTTCTTTTACCAACACCATCAACTGTAACCGTAACAACAATAAACTAACCTCTTCTCTTTTCCTAGACCTGTCTAAAGCCTTCGATATGGTCAACCATACACTTCTTTTACACATATTAAAATCCCTTGCCCTGGATTTCTCTTCCTAACCTGGTTTTCATCCTATCTTGAAAATCGACAACAAGCAGTGCTATGGAAAAACTCTCTATCTGCTCTACTACCTGTCTCTTTAGGAGTACCTCAAGGATCTATACTAGGCCCACTCTTATTCTCTATCTTTATTAACGATCTCCAATCATCTATCCAAAACACTACCTGTATACAATATGCAGATGACTCTACCATCATTTGCACAGCTTCCACTCAAACTGAACTCCATTCACTGACACAATCTACCTTTTCTACCGTTGAACAGTGGTTCTCAAAAAGATGTCTTCTCCTCAACCCCAAGAAAACAAAACTATTACTATTCTCACCTACCCACAAATCTTCTCAACTAAACTTCACTATTACTGCAAGTGATCATTCCCTCATCTCCCCCGACTCTTCTACCAAACTGCTTGGTGTTACTATTGATAATAATCTTAGCTATGATTTTCATATCAATAACACTATAAAAGCAGTTAATAAAAGATTGGTTCACTGTATAGAATTAAACCCTTCCTTACACCAGAAGCACAAACCACCTTAGCACAATCACATCTTATCTCAACCCTACTATATGCCTCCTCTATTTACACCAATCTCTAAAAGCAATCTTAGGAAACTGACTACATCCTACCATAATATAGCTCGTTTTGCCACAGCATCCCAGTATAGAACCCACCATTGTCTAAACTTAAAACACTTACACTGGTTGGAACTTCCTAACAAACTTAGCTATCAACAACTCTTAATAACACATAACATTCTATATCAACCAGCAAAGACACCTGCTCTTAGTAACCTCTTGACCCCTATAATAACTTGAAACAACTGCTCCGAAAAGCTACAAGTCAAAACAACTAGAATTATAAATTCTGCAGGTAACTGCCTTTTCTCTAATTCAGTAGGCAAATTATGGAATAACCTCCCTCACACATTACCTCTCTAGGCTCCTTTCATCTTTTAAAAACAACTTCTTTTACATCTGAACAACTTCTGGCTCTGCTCTTGTACCAACCCAGACTAATCTACTATCTTTATTCTACTATCATATTTCCTCATTTCAAAACTGCAACCTTTCTCAATGATCACTAATAACTTAATGAATGACTGAAAAAAAAAAAAATAGCACTATATGTTTTTTATTACTTGATCTAGACTAATATGTATGCATTAGTGCTCTCTGTCTGTGTCACAGGCATTTATTGTAAATGTTTCATTTCTATAACCTTGCTTTAATCTGAGGAGCTTTTCTCCCCGGGCCTCCACTGAAAATGGAAATTATCCAGCTGGACTAGCCCGGTCAACAAATGTAAAATAAAATAAAAATAAAATAATATGTCCTAAAATTGTAGCTTCTAAACCTGTTGTCTCACCACTGTGAAACTCCTTAAAATGTGATGCCACTGGGCTTTCTTCTCTATTTTTCCTAATGTCCCTCAAATGTTCCTTCAATCTCTCCCCTATATACACTTTACCATAGGGACATCTGAGTCCGTATACTATTCCTGTACTATCACAGGAATATACACCCATATTAACAAAAAGTACATTATCTATTAGTTTGGAAATTCAGTTAAATAATTACAAAAAGAAATAGGAAAAACTAGTTTGGCTAAGCTGTCCTCATCTGCAGTCTAATTCAGAGATTCTAACAGCAAAAACTCAAATTTGAGAGCTTTAAGAAAAGTACACTACTCTGGTTAGTGCTTGTGAGGAATTGAACAAATGGATTTGTGGATTATCAGTTATTTTTTCTAGCTCATTTAGGAGTATGTGTGCTTATTTTATTCTTAATATAGAACATTATGATGTGCCTTGAATAAAGCAGTGGTTTCCAGATTACAGGGTTACAATCTTCTTGCATATCCAGATTTGAGGGTTTTTTCCTCTACGACAACATGAAAATGGTACACTAAAAAACAGAAAATCTTACGCTATACATTGAAATAAAATGTGGTACTTCTACTAATACATGCCTGCATTAAACAAAAACATTTTAGATTTTACAACCCCACTTAATGAAACAAAAACAGACAGCCTTCATTAAATATTTTTTCTGTCCAGCAGAACTACTTTCCTTTGAAACTTGCAAATTGATAAATGTTTACAACCATTACAGTAATCTGCACAACATGTAAAACATATTTAACACGAAACCATATGGAAATTACATGCTCTTGAACTAAAATGAACACAACAGACTACAGTTCAAGAGAATGACAATCATAGTATTCCATGCATCTGGCCCATTTGAACATATATATATTTTTTTATATACACTTCAAGGCCAATAATGACTTCCTATCCTGAAGACCGAGTCAGCACCTTGGGGTAGATTAAAAATGGCTCTAAAAAATGTTCACTTTTTGGTTTCTAAACAAAGCAGTAACCATTTTCAAAGATGGCAGCAGATCCATATGGCAGGAACAGAATCACAAGCAGCACCAAAAATGCAAAGAGCAGAAAAGAGTGGTGTTTTAACAGGCTAGCAGATTGGTTGATACTATAATGAAGAAACTTTACCTCAGTGCGAGGAAGAAAGTCTGGATCAGCTTGTACTCTGGCTATGATCTCACATAAAATGATACCGAAGGAAAATACATCTGCCTGAAAAAAAAGAAAATATACAGTATCCTTTTTTGCAACTTATTCTTTTATACAAAAATGTAAACACTGTAGTTATTCAACTTTAGTGATGGTAGTATTCTGCCTTACTCAGCAATTCAATCAACTGCACCTCCCACTAGAAGTCAAATGTCTGAGATTCAACCTAGGAGGAAAAAATAATTATGCAATTGTGTCTTTTTTCCTTATGTTCATTTTAAGCAGTGGGGAGTAAATTTCTAGTACACCAGGGAACTAGTTCTTAATTATTAAAACAAAACATTATGTGAGCATCATAGGGTGATATTTCATTCTCTTCCACAAACTTTGTAGACGTTTGAAAACACCTTGATGGACTTCAGTGTTACATATTCTCGAATAATTATTTTGTCAAGGGGCATTTTATCTGCTTTCCAATATTTATTTTAAGCACTACTTATTTTAATAAATTTCCAACACATAAACCATACATACAACCAATATCAAAAAAACAGAACGTTATAAAATACTTGAACATAATAGTTATTACACAATTAAAAATATTTACCTTGTACATGAAACTATTTAGCTAGTTTTATAAACATTACTTCACAAATGCTGGCACACAATCTTCCTATCAACCTAATCTAAATACCACCCTAATTATTGAACTCTTCTTAAATCACATACTCAGATATACAAATCATACATTTTCTCCCATGAAGGCCTACACTTCTACATTACATATGAAAAAAAAAAACTAGATAATTTAATGGCAACTAACAACGTGACAGAAGAAACTGACCAATCTCTCAATAATATGTACTGATCTAATAATTTTTTTAACATCTTTATTAAATCCAGTTTTAGGCAGCAACACAGGTGCATATACATTAACAGACGACATTAACATCTTTCATTCAATATGCATACAAGTCTTGTTTTTAAAAATCACTCACTCCACATTAATCATTAATTTCCTGCCTTCTTAAACCTCACTCCTCCTCCTGAACATTATTGTGTGTGCATTGTTCTCACAAATTCCATTTCTATGTAATTTGCTCCCTCCCTTTTCAAAAGATCCTGTTCTCCAGTTTTTTTTAACTCCATTATATTATACAGTACATCAATTACAGTTGGTTTAAATTTTGATTTCCATTTTCTAGTAAATGCTTTATTGGCAGCCAACAGCATTTAACTGTCTAGACAATTCTGACCTTAAGTCCTAGCTCAAAAGAATAATTTCCTTAGCTACAATGATTTCCTCCTCCAACAGTTCTCACAAAGAACTCTACATGGAATTTTTAAAATCTGCCAACAGGTTACATTCCAAAATTATGTTCTCAATCATCTCTCTCTTTCCCATCACATCTCCTGCACTTGCTATCTACTTGAAGGAAAAAAAATCTCTGAAGTCTGCCTGAAGTACAAAAATACTTAAGCAAACACTTCCAAGCAAAAATCTTAAACTTTCTGGACTTTGTTGTATACTTCAGAGGCTTACAGATGCCCTCTGATGGCTCATTTGTAAACTGTCTTTCCATTCTCTGTTCCCAAATTTTCTAACCTCTTCTGATGGATTCTTACAGTTAACATGCAATATTCAATATGCCCTACTAATTGTCTCCTTAATAGCAGCTTCTCTGCTAGCCTCAACTAAAAATTCTATCAGGGATGGTCTTTCCCACAGCAGTTCCCTATTTATTTCACTTTGCATATTACGATCAATCAAAGATAGGAAAAGCAATTTCTTAACTTGGAGTCTAAATATCTGCTTGGCCTCATCCCACTCAATTACTTTTCCCTCTTTATTTGTTCTCAGTACCTAGCCTCTTCTTGCCTATTTTCTGTACTCCTGCTTGCAAACATCCCTACTGTAAAAATCTATTTCATCCAGTTAACATACTGGCTTAATTCTTATAATCCTTTCTACTACTTTATAAATATAATACTCTGGATGGTGGTTGTTCTCTGTAAGAATATGCATCAAAAATCCTACCCTATTCTTCTCCTTATTTCTCTACCTCCCTCCCTGTTTCATTATCATCCCTTTACATTTTGATTTATAACATTCTGCTTATGTTATGTGTATAAGCCTTAGCTTTATAGCTCTAAAGTGCCCCTTCAAATCAGGTCATCTGAAACCACATTGTTCTAAGGGAGAACACTGCCCTCTACCTCCCCCAAATACATTAATTCAACTCTATATTAATTATCGTGCAAAATGTCTCCTCTGGTTTAATAAAATACGCCTGGTTTGTAAATAAAATTAAAGGGACTAAAAACCAACAGCTTCTCTTTTTTTCAACTTGTATCATGTTTTGTTTAATCTCTTCCCACATATCCTTAGTTACTGTAACAATTTTTAATCCATGCACTAAAATACTCCATCTTATCATATTCCCGTAAATATGGGCATTGCTGAACCAATTCATGTTTGAGTACACAGTTACCTGCTATAGCTTTTCAGTTTACCTTCATTAATTTTACATTCCAAAGAAAGACATGAAACCATTTTAAAATGTCCCATAATACTGAATGTCATTTTCTGGATTTATCATGTACAAAACAATATCATCTGCAAATAAAGCTAACTTATCTTGATTACCATTCCATTTATATCCTTGAATTTGAGAGTCACATTTTTATTTGCCAGTGGCTCTAAATATAAAGCAAATGTCACAGGGGAGATTAAACACAGAAGCCATGTAAGTCTGTTTTACCAGCTTGTTGGAGAGGAACCCTCTGCACCTTAATTCTTGCACCCAGCCCTTTATATAACCACATAATTAACCGCATTACTCTACCAAAGAATGCAGATGTCACCACTGTCATACTCCTATTGAATACTTTCTCTGCATCAAGATCCATCAAAAACAGCAGCATTTTCTTACATTCTATTTTCCTCTGGATCATTTCTCTAATAATATTGTCAAATGTACTGCCTTCCCCCTCCACAAAACCACAATGATCCACACATCAGTTTTGGAAAAAAACGTTGCCATTCTCTCGGCCAGTATATACAAATACTTTACAATCATAAATTAAAACAGAAATGGGTCTAATATGAAGCTGGATCTGAAGGAACCTGAACCTCTTGTTTAATACAGCAGCCACAGCTTTCTTCCAAGATGCTGGTACTCCTCCTCTCCTCTTTAAAATATTGTTAAACAAAACCTTTCTAGATATTTACCACTTCCTTCCCACCCAACTTACAAACCTCTAGAGGAATACTGTCTGTGGCTGGAGACCTCTCTGTTATTAATTGCACATCACCATTATCATCTTGTTTTTACCTTGGCTGTTATCCATTCAGCCGCATCTTCCTTTAACCTTTGCATAATTAAGCCTTCCATAAATATTTCCATTTGCACCTTTTCTTGGTTTTCACATTTCTCTGCTTTACACAAATTTTCATAAAATTCCAGAAATATCTTCAGTACCTCCACAGGATCTCAGTTTTTTTTATTTTTGAGGCTCTTCAAATGTGGCAGTAATCGCTTCTACTTTCTGTTGTCCAAATCTTTGTTTTTGGAGTTATCCAAAATCAGCAAACTTTCAAACTCATGTATATTATCCCAATACTTCCTAAATTTTCCATTTAGCTTTCTGCATTTTTTTCCTTTGTTCTGAGAGAGAGTTTATTAACTGTTACAAATCCCCCAAAATAATTCCTGTTATTTTTTAAACATACCTCTATCTCTCAACTTCTACCATGTTATTAAACTCCATTTTCATTTCACTCCCTCACAAACTATCCCTTCTGAAGAGGCTTCAATTTTCCCTGGCAACTTCTGAATCAATTCCAATACTCATTCCTTAACTTTCTCTCATTTTTAGCAGACAAGTTGGAAAACACCAGGGTCTTTCCTTAGCTGACATCACAAGCCTCCCATCCACTCTCTTTAAGCCTAATGGAATCCCTTCCTCATACCCTAACAGCCTTTTGGAGAGCTGCCCAACTTCAGTCCAAATAGCCTTCAGCTTACTTTCAAGTTCATCTATCAACAACTCAAGATCCATGCGCTCCCAGAATATATGTAGCCAGGTTTCTCTTTCATTCTTATATTCCTAACAATTCACCACCACACCGCTAAACATTCTACCAAACTTCGCTGGTATATAAAAAAACCTGTACAAATACTTACATACAAATATTTTGAATTTCTTTACCTTAGATCTTTGCCTGGCAAATTTTAAGAATATCTGTCCATTCTTCTCTTCCTTTCTCTTCTCCTCTTTCTCCCTACTTTTTCTTTTCTTCTCAGTCTGATTCTAAGTAACCCCAATCAGCTTTTCCTTTACTACTTTCAATAGCTTTGTGGTAGTTTTTTTCTTCTGCTCTTCTATCTTCTACTTCCATAATTATCTTTTGCCTTTCACTTTCTTCCCTGCATGACCTTCTAATTTTCTTCCTTTGACCATCAATCCTTGATACAATCAGATCAGTCTATCCTCTAAACTGTAATCCATTTGCAGTACCACCCTGTCTTTTAACCTATCCCACTTATGATTTGCAAACAATATTTTATATGCTTTTGATCCTACTCCATCGCCAGCTTACAGCTTCCTTCTCCTTTCCTGAACATCCTATGGATAAATAAAATCCCTCCAGTTTTCCAGTTTTTATATTCTTCTCTCCTCCATATATTTTGGAAAATCTTCTGTACTTTTCTTGTCCAATTAAGCACTAATCTATCAGTAGGGGGTTCTAATAACAAATCTAAAATATTATCTGCATGCAAGCTCGTCTCTTCTTTTATGAAGATCATATCCCTCTAGTCTCCCTGATATTATCTATCCACCAAACCTAAGACATTCCTCATAATCCCAGCCTCAAATACATTAAGTTTGAACCTCCAAATTCTCCTTCCTTTCTTTCCTTTAGAGTATCACAATCTACCCATGCTCTAGTCCCTTCCCAAATTATCTCTGAACAATTGCCTTACTTTTTTCAACAACTTATCTGGTAACTTCCAAAAAGCCTGTCCTGCATAAATAAACAGTGGCATAATAAACATTTCCGAAAATGAACACACTTCAATACAAAAA